>NC_072736.1:2694181-2794522 GCF_026930045.1 Uloborus diversus | reverse complement strand
GTCAAAACAAACTCGGGTGCAAGTTTTAAAAGGGTTTTTCCGCTCAATACTTATGATTACTTTGAACACAATTTTTTATGAGTATTTTTTGTATTTCCGAGAACACTTGCGTGCCTCCTTCCAGTTCCTTCTATTTCTGAAATTGAACTCTATTTGTACTTCTGAGTTGTTTTAAAGCTAACACCATTCATAAAATTAGAATTTTTTTTTCAAACTTTATCTATTGTTTCGGAAAAATTTTGAACATTAATGTAAGAAATTGATTAAAGACGTTTTGAATAGAGACATAATTCGGAAATCAAAGAATCTTCTGAATTTTTTCTTCGGAAGTGTTGTAGTAGGTTCAGAAAACCTTCCGACGCACATAGGCGGATTTAGGCCGAAATATTTGGGGGGTGCAACAATAACAGGGATCTGAGGGGGGGGGGGCTATTTCCGGAATAACAAGGCAGTGGCGAAATCAGAAAATAATTTTAGGGAGGGACACACTTTTAAGTCTAAAAAACGCGATGTAAACCATATTTAGTAAGATTAGGGGATGGGCAATTCTTAACGTTTCAAACTGCAGAAAAAGTCTTAAACGAAAGTCGATATTAGAAGCAATGGGTGAATCTAGCTACTGGTTTGGAATGGGATTCACGCCCCAAAAAAATTTGAAATAGTAGTTTTGAAAAGGCAGTTTTACAGTTCTTGGTGATATTTTAGAGGCAAGAAAGGTACGTGTGGCTCCAAGGCTATTTTTAGAAATTTTAGTCTTATAAATGTGGTTATAGTCCATATTTATGGTTTGGGTTATGAATGAGACTCATAGACAGTCTCCAATCGAATTTTTGAAAAGCAGATAGAAATACGTAACCCCCTCCCCCACGCTACCTCTTTAACTTTTCATAATTGAAGTTCCAAAAATACTACGGAGGACAATTTTTGATGCTGTTACCGGACGGGGTGTTCTGGAGCTCTCGCGTGGAAAATTTTCGAAATTGAAGTCCTAAAAATAAAGTTCTTCTGCAATAATCCATGGTATTAAAAAAAAGGATTCTCCCACTTAAATGTTTCGAAATAGTAGTTTTCAAAACAAAAATATATTAACATTCTTTGATGATAATAGAGAAAGGGGGATCAAAGGCCCTTGTTCGAATATTTTCCAAAATTAAAGTCTTAAACACATGAGTGTAAGAACATATTTGGTAACGTTAGGGACACTGCAGTTTTTCAAACTGAAACTCCAAAAACGAAATTTTAAACGATTTTCGATGTATTTAGGTGATTAGAAGATCTTCCTTGGAAATTTTACGAAAGTGAAGCCCAAGATTTGGAGAAGAAACATTTTGAGGACTAATAGATAAAATGAAAACGAAATCGAAAAAAATATAAAAAAAAGGGAGGGGGAGATATGAAAGAAAGAGAATTGTGCGAGAAGGCACACAATTCGCCGCCAATAATCTAAAGCTGTTGAAAAATTTATATGTCAATATTTCTTTTTGAAAGAGAAATTAAGATTTTTTTCCCAACATTCTTTTTTTTTTCCCGTAAAATAACTGCGTTTTCCCAAAATGAGATCTTTTCTTCTCTTCAATAATACAGAATATTTTTGTAAAAAACTTCTACTCAGCATTTTGTGGGGAGGGTCACCAGTTTTGTGCCCGTTCCTCCCTGGATGCACAACTGCAGTAAATTGTCCGGTAGTCCTCCTTCAAAAAAATTTGATATTTTACCTTAAAATTTTTGGTTTTCGGTTGATTTCGGTGTAGATTTTATTGATCAAGTTTCTTGCAATAGCTATGTTTTTTTTTTTTTTTTTTGAACTTTATTAGCCATTGTTGTTTTAAAATAGAAGAATTTGTATTGATATACGAATAAATACCCAATTGCAGAACATGCAATTATTCTACACAATAACACGGCACTGAACAATAAATTCTTTGAGAAGTTTCTTTATTTGCATGAAATTATTTATTAGATTTTTTTTCCTCCAAATAGATAAATTTACTTTAATTCTTAATATGAGCACGGTTATGTTTTTCTTTTACTAGGGACGTGTGGTGATACACTGGATTTAAGTAAATTTACTAATATAGCAGCTATGATTTTTTTCCCCCAACTGCGTTTCTGAGTGAAATATACTAAACTAATTTTCTTTCAAAACCCAACCAAAAATGTTGGGGGTGCGGCGCACCCCCTGGCACCCCCGTAAATCCGCCTATGCCGACGCGTTGGTAGTAGCGGTTCTGTACTAAAAAAATGTGGCCGAAGTTGTGTGTGGGGGGGCCGACGTTTAATGTTGCCATAGTTTCTCCAAAATCAGAGGGTGATTCTCCCCCCCCCCCGCTGCTCGTTTCGAGAATTTCTTAAATATTTAGCGATTATTTATTTTGCTCAAGAAATGTCATTTTGCGTTGTATTTCTCATACTTGTTTCATATATATCTCGTAATGCGTTATCTTTTTTGCATCATTTATAGCGATCGAGTTTTTTCTATTGTAAGTTACTATTTTCATGTATTTTTATAAAATCAACAAATAAATTATTTTTATTTTCATCATATTTTTAATAATATGTTATTGAAAAGTTTCAAGGATTTTCTATTATGCATTTTTTTAAACTTCAGAAAATTATTGTTAAATTGAAAAAATTAATTAGAACCTTTTTATAGAGCTTCACAAAAGATTAAACAATCAAATTGTTCAATATTATGTGTGCAAACATCAGATCAAGTAGTACATGTATTCGGTTATTATTAACTTGGTATAAATATCGAGTTTGTTTATTGTAGCTGCGTATTAAGAACCTCGTTTTTTCCATGGCTATTTCTTTTTTCAGCAAAAAAATTATGTCACTGTTATAGCTTTTATGAAAAATAAACTTTTCTATTCATAAATTTTAAATAAGTATAAAAATATTCCTATTATGATTTAATATTGTAATTTATCTGTTACCCTTTTTGTTTAATTTGATGACTAAAAATGTCTACGTGCAATCTTTCCACTTTAATTGCATAATTTGTTGACAATTTCATATTTTTATTTATTTATGTATTTATTTTTTGAATGATTAAACAACCTAATTATTTTTTTTAACTATGTATAGTGTACCTAAATCCATACATTATTACATTATTACTGAAATCGTAATTATGTGTTCAATTTAAAAAAATTAATCAATTGGTTATCTTTCTTTCTTTCTTTCTTTTTCTTTTTTTTTTTGGCTGTTGCTTTCTTTCTCTTTTATCATACAGCAGTCAAAAAAGGAGAAGCAAAACTACACCCTATACAGATTGTACGTAGTACGATCCAAAAGTTCGGGGACAAGATGTTTAAAACCTTACCCAGGATTAGTTCACATTACCGAAACATCCACCTTCAAAGGGTCACCTTGAGGGACTATGTACTTCTGCAAAAGTTCATATAACATTTGGAAACACTCCTGAAAGCCATTTTAATGTTTTTTTTTTCTTTTTTTTTGCTGGGAACAGGTAAAAGTCACACGGAGCTAAGTCCGATGAAACGTTATGTTATTTGTTTGTCATATCAGAGTATTGACCAATCGAATCGTGCATCCTTAACATGAAAGTCGCCTTCATCAGCAGGCAGCGCAAGAGGTCTTACAGGAGGTTGCGAAAAATGGCTGCCAGGAGTGCTTCTAAAAGCTATACGAAAATTGGCAGAAGTGCATAGTCATTCAAGGTGACTATTTTGTAGATAAATGTGCTTCGGTAATGTGAACTATTCAGGGGAAATTTTTATACAGCTTGTCCCCCTATTCGTAGAAAGGAAGTAAAGTGAAATGAATAAATGATCCTTTAAATCCCTGACAATCTTAGCAATTTATTTCTGTTAGATTTTTTTTTTTTTTTTTTGCCATCGGCCATCGGCAATCGGCCATTTGGAGAAAAACAATCGGCCATCGGCCATCTTTGAACAATCGGCCAACAATCGGCATCGGCCCATCGGCCAAAAAAATGCCATCGGTCGAGCCCTAATCAGCTTATGGCAATTTAATGCTCTATAATCAAATGATGTATAGACATTTAATTTTTTTTTGTACCAAATAATAGCTTTATAAAACCTCCTAGATTTGTGTAGTCCTTGAATATCTTCATATGTTAAAGAAAAAGTTAACATATTTCTTTAACAGAAATATGTTAAAGAAAAGTTTAAATACTTAAACTTCTTAGGTTTTCTGCACTGTACCCAGAGCCGTAGAGAGCCAAGGTGGGCCCCTAGTCAATTTCTTTACTGTGGCAGGGCATCTTTTAAGGAAATTTGACTGTGTGGGCAACTCCAACTTCCTCGGAAGGGGGGGGGGGATTGTAAATGTACAGTTTATGTTCCACAAAAGGCTGTTTACGTATTACGTGACGCCATCTATGAGTTTTGGAGTGCGAGACATCGTTGTTTAATAGTTTTATTTATTTAAAAACCTTTTGCTTGTGGGAACGGTTAGGGATCACGCTTCCATTTTGTTTACAGAAAAATAAAAAATACATAGAAACACATAACCGATGGAAAAATTTAGGAAAATGTAGGTAGGCAATTTTATTTGATTGTGTGGGCAATTGCCCCAAAAAACCCCATTAAAATATGCCCTGTACTGCAGGCTCCCGTTCCCCCTCCCCCTCAGAAAAAAGAAGAAAGAAAAAAAAAGAAGAAAAAAACAAAGGGAAAAATTAAAACTACTTGTTGGAAAACAGTTAGCTGTAATTTAAGTGAGGAGACAAGAGTGAATTTTTCTAAATATCAAAATTTTAATTCAGGAATATACTGTTTCCTAATTGATTCAAAAAAAAAAAAAAAAAGACGCAGAAATTCACACATTAAAACCAAATTTCCATACATTGAAACTATGCACACAATATTGAACTTATTTCAAAGCAACCTTCCTTGTATTTTGATTTGCGAAATGATTTATAACTTCATCAAAGTTCAAGTTTCTTGTGCTAAAACTCCAAGACCCGTTGCAATGTACATTAGGAACGCTATTTGACAATCAATCTAAAAATAAGAGTGTTTGATTAACAGGTAGTATTTTATCACTAACTAATCTTTGTTTATTATGTAAGATGAGAAACTAAACCAACTTATATTCAGTAAATTACCGCCTATTAGCCAGGGCTAAAGCAGAAATACATGAAATACACCGCCAGCTCAGTCATTTCCAGCCGAGGACTGCAGTTTCGTGCTTATTAACCAACTTAGTTTTAAAATAAAATGCCTTTTTACAATTCTATGTCTAATGTCTGAAGACAATCCTTTAAAGAATCTTCAATCTTGCTTTCTTTTATAAAGGATCAAAGTTATAAAAAGTACATTTTTAAAAATATTGAAGTTTATTTCAGAGTGATAGACAGGGAGATTGGCCAAAATACATTGAGACGGGCCCCCAATAGTGAAAACATGCCCTTGACGTCAGTTATATACTATTTGCAAATCTCAATTCAACACGCTCTCATGAGTTTCATGTTCGTTTTTTTTTTTTTTTTTTTGCGAGGGTGTGGGGGGCAAACTTATTATACATATATATATACAAAAGGTTGCATGCACGGAACGATCAACGTTTATTTCACCACACACTTTTACCCTCTCTATTATTAGTGAGAACAGAACATTTGTTATTTGCGAATACTCGGGCAAAAAGAAAATTTTATTCCTGACGTTTTCTCTTATTCAGAGGGTTTTTTCTCTTTCCCCCCCTTTTCGTCCTTTCGATTTTTGAGCAATCACGATTGCTTATTGCTTTCATTTGACTGTTTTGGTGTCCTATGATTTTATTTTCCCACCGCCACCCTCTGCAGCATCACCGTCGACGGCTCCTCACGATGCTGCTCCTATAGCAAAAGCCGTCTCCAGGTTGCATCAATATCCTACACTCACGCGCATACATACACAACTACACACACACAGACACCTAAAAACACACACACCTACACACAAACACCTAAAAACACACACACCTACACACAAACACATACACATACACACATATACACCTACATATATACATAAACACATACATACACCTACACACACACACACAAACACAAACACATACACAAACACCTACACACACAACTACCCACACACTCACGCCTGCGCACAAACATATATGCCTACACATACATACACATACCCCCCACACACAAACACACACGCCTACACACACACCCTCGTGATTGCGAAAAACATAATTTGAATTCAAGATGTCAAAATTCTTCTTCTTATTTTTTTTTTTGAGAAGGTGCGTACGCATTTATACAAAGAAAAATGATCATTTCACATTAGAGGGGGAGGGGGGCGTTAATGTTTTTTATTCTTTCTTTTTCCTTTCTTTTTTGCATCAGTGTCACGGGCCCCCTCAAGACTCAGGCTCCTAGTTTCCGACTAGGCAGACATGGCCTATCGTCAGGCCTCACTGTCAAGGCCGTAGCCAGGAATTTTTTTCGGGGGGGGGGGGGTTCAAAGTGAACGAAATTAATCTGTGAAAAGACAGAGTTGTACAAAAGGTTACTATGTCTTTTGACACAATGGGATCATAGGCTGCTCGTACGGGAGAAGAGGAGGGTGCTGTTAGTATTCACTTTTAAAAATGGTGGGGGGGGGGGGGGCTTGCCCCGTTTTTTTTTTTTTTTTGAGTGATAAATTAATGGTCCGTTGAAAAACGATATTTTGCTGGGTAGGCTAATTTATTTTCCGAAAAAAAAAACTTAAAAATTTCAGAAGTTCTTTTTTTTCTCATGGCATTACACATGCACAAGTATGGAACTTTTAATTGGAATAGAGATTTCTATGGTGGTCATCCGACCTGTTTTTTTGAAGCTGTACTCCATTTTTAGAGGTCGTTTAATCAGTAATTCTTAAATCCAATAATATGACCAAATTGTACAAAAAAAAAACACAGCTATTAAATTCACAGTTTGCACTTCTTTTGACTCCCCATTTTTTTGGTTCACCAGCCGTCTATGATTGAGAGTATTTTGGACTTGTGATAGGAAGGAAAGGTAATGGACAACACTGTACTAGAGGCTTTTGGGAAGAAGGGGTTGAGTCACTCTCTTCCCCTGCTTCATTTTTAAATAACTGTTGAAATAATTATGAAGACTTCATGTTCAAAAAACGGAAGAAAAAAAAATAAGAAACTTCAAAGCTTTATTCTTTTTATGAAAATTTAATCTATAAAAAACTAAATATACTAGTCACAGAAGTGAACAACAGACATTCCTCATACATGCTCCTTAAATTCACACCAAACCAGTGGCGGATTTACTAGGGGGGCAGTGGGGGCAATCGCCCCCTCCATGACCGTCATTCGTTGAAACCAGTTACATTGATATTACTAGCAATCGATAGTATTTTAATGAAATAAATTCCATAGTTTTGCTATAAACTTGTTTTAGGCAGTTTTGTAGTCCAGGATGTGCGGCATTACCCATTTTTTCACGTTCGCCGAGCTCGCACCCTCCCTGTTTAAAGTTTAATAATTTTTATATTTGTATATGTAAGTCCACTTTTCCATCATCATCTTCCAGGACCAAACTATACATGTACAATAAGGCGTTGCTATGATTTAAAAGGTAATGTGAGTAGTGTGGGGCAAAACTAGTAGATTCAGACTGGGGGGGGGGGGCAAACCCGTCATTTCGAATTTCTTCGGGGGTGGGGGCATTTTAAATTTTATCGAAAAACAACAAAATCCACGCTCACTTACATAAAAAAACATTAATTTTTCAAATGCCGAGGTGAAGAGGGGGGGGGGGAGCAATATACTCCCTACCCTACTGTGTGACGGATTTGGGAGGATGGCTTTAACAGTTTTCAACCGCCACCCCCTTGAATAGACTCTAAATCCGCCTCTGCACCAGACGTGCTTATCTTGGGACAGAGAAGACCTGGGGGACTTTGCTATTATCATCCCTTCCTCACACCTGTTGTCCATCGGTAAACAAAGCATGAAGGTCGACTGACCGGTTTGGAATGTGGATTTTTCTTCTTTCTACTTTTTGAAGGGAAAAGAATCCAGAAAAATTTTCGGACAAGGGGTGAGTTAGTGGTCGTTTGTGCGCGAAGAGTGAAGGAAAGATTTTCGACTGGTTTAGTGGACAGTAATCAAGTTGATTCCAATGATTTATTATTATTTTTTTTTATAGCATCGAACATTTCACACCTCCAGAAATTTCAGGAAGCTGGGAGGGGGGGGGTCACACTCACTGACCATCCGACTTTTTTTTATTTTTTTAAAGCATTTAAAATTTAAAAAATTTCGGGGGGGGGGGGGGGGTTCTGACCCCCGGACCCCCCCCCCCCCCCCCCCCCCCCCCCCCCCCCCCCCCCCCCCCGCTGGCTACGGCCTTGCTCACTGTTCCCTAAAGTCCTTGATCTTGTTGCTTTTGAAGATTAGTCCTGCCGTGGGCAGGTTAACGGAATTGCCGGAAGAAAGTGCGATGTATGGAAACGATCTTATTTTATCATAAAAGTATCCTAAAACATTAAAATAAAAGCTAATTTTCGTGTATGGAACCCAATTTATAATTTATACGAGCATAGGATTAAATGAAAGTTAATGATTAAAAAATTAACAGAAATTACATTTTTACGCCAACATACATCTCCATATTCTTCAGCAATTCAACTTAATTGCAACAATTAGAGCATTTTCGTTTTAACAGTGTGATAGAGAGAAAAGTAAAAAATCATTCTACTTAACTTGAATTATTTTTACTGAAGCTAAATGGAAAAAAAAATCTACGAATGTCTCAAATTTTTTTTCGATGTATAGAGATTTTTTCGATATATAGAAACAATTTTTCTGTATAATGAACATAGAAATTTGCTGGGATTTTGATGTATAGAAAATTTCGATATGTGGAAGTTTGATATAAGGAGGTTCGACTGTATCTGCAGAAATGAATTTTCAAGATATTTCAGGAAACGCGTTTTGGATTCCGTACTAAAAATAGGGCAATGTAGGAATTAGACGTTTTTTTGTGCTCTTTTTTTTCAGTGGAAACCAAATAAGGAATCTTGTTCAGTAGTAAAACTAACGTACAATAGATGACAAAAATGCAAAAAAATGAAAAATGAAAAATTTGCAGTTACTGTCCTTACGCTAGAGTAGTAGTTATACTCTTGAAAAAATTTGGAAAAAAGAACCATTTGTTTTCATTGACTGTTTATAAAAGTTAATGTGCTAAACCTTTCAAAGCAAGCAAAGTCATACATTGTGTTACTTTTGAAAGTTAAATGATTCATTTGTTGCTGCAGAAATATTCCATTTATATATATACATATAATGGTTCCACTGGAAAAAGGGCAAAAGGTCACACTTTGATGAAATCTTTGTTTTATGTTTTGTTCATTTATTTTTATACCACAAATGTTAATTTTAATAAATTTAAAGTCTGCATTTAAACACAATTTTTTAATTAAATAAAATTACATTTTTTAAAATTCAACTAGGGGCTCTGCTGCCTGCTCGCTAACGCTCATCAAGCCCTGAAGTTTGCTTTTCAATCTTATTTGATTCACGAAGATTTAAATCGTCAATTAGAAAGAAACAGATTAAAAATGCATTATGAGCTCCCTTTGGAACAAAAAACACCCCTTCCCCGGGTTTCAAAATAACTTATACCAACTTGCAGTGCCGTAAGGGCTAAGGGGCTCCTGAGCATTGCAAAACTGCAGTTTTGTACCTTTGAAAAGTCGCTTTCATATTCCTGGTCTCAAGTAATATATTCTGCTCTTTAGTTCAGGACTTGAATTGAGTTGAGCCTAAGATTTTCTGTTAAAATCGAAACTCTTAAAGTTTGTGAATGAGAAAGAAGAAAAAAGTGAATCGAAAAGACGTAACTATGGCAACGCCAAATAAAACATCAATCAATATTTAATGGAGATCAGATTATTCGAATTTGATTTCTAACGTCTTGTAACTTTTTTTCGTTTGGAGATAGAAGCCTAGTTTTTTGACCAAAGTTCGAGTTAGATCTGAAGTAAAAAAAAGCCGCTTTTTCCAGTGGTTTTAAAAAGAAAACTGTGGGACCATTCCTTTGCTTTTTACTGATTGATTTAATGAAGAAAGTAATGCCTAAATTTTGCCTAAGCCTAAAAAAGTTCGAGGTGAAAACGTAAATAATTCCTGCCGTATTTAAGTTAGAGCATTGAAACAAATTGCGTAGAACACGGAAAATTCTACCCTTTCCAACGATATATAATACTAGCAAAAATACCTGGCGTTGCCTGGGTTAGCAATATTTATGAGAAACAATCGTTGCTTGCATTTGTTTTCTGTTTTAAGTGAAAGAACTTAAAACACACCTTTTTGACGTGATTTAAAGTCTAGCTTCTTCCTTACTCATAAAACTAAAGTAGCAGAAGGAAAAAGAGCAAAATAAAATCTCTAATCATTTAGAAACGAAAACACGAAATTTAAGCGTATACAAATTTGAAAAATTTCCGAAATATGAAATTAAACTTCACATATTTAAAAAGATTTATCAGTTAATATATTTTTTTTACATGGAGTCTTACCTTCTCTGTATGTCTATTGAAGAACGAACTGTTTAAAAAAAATGTAGCCACGCGCCCGTGATCCCCTTAAACTTGCTTTAGTTATTTTGGAAAATTTCAATTATTGTGGGTTCTTGGTGCGATTTAAAATGTTACCAAATTTGCGGGAATCGTTTTGGGATACCTTGGATAATGCTCCCCCTCCTTACTTTGTAAAACGTTATGTTACTAATTTTTGTTAAAGAGATATTGCTAAGATCTCTTATCCATATGCTAAGATACTTTTGGTCACCATAAAATGGCGCTAAACAATTTCATCCGAAATGTTTCCAAAATAAGTAGTAAAATTTGGAGATGGTTTGAATTTGTTCACAAAGTCACATTAATGGAAGTTTTTGTGCTGTTTATGGATTTGCCTAATTTAGTTGCTGGATTATTTTACCTATCAAAAAAAGTTTTTAAAGATTCTTTGATTGACGATATCTTTTTACATGGTGAAAGCTGACAAACATTATTACGTAGTCTTTGACTTCAAAAACCGCGACAGTTGAAAAAACTGCCAAATGCATCCACTACTGAAATCTTTCTACATAAATTTTGGCGAGGTTTCTGCTGTTAGATTGGATAATGATTAAAAAGTCCAATCAGCACAAATAATAATTAAAAAAAAACCATTAATTACACTAAAGTTCCGTTTAAATGGAAAATAATCAACCAAATCTAGTTATTATTAGCCAATCTTGGGGAAAAAACGTTACTTTAAGATTTGACTTGAGAAAAGCCTCAAACAGTCAAACGAAACACAAAAACATTCAACAATTCTAACTATGAACTGGGAGTTGAGATGATACAGTAAATAATGAATTGGATTGAGGAAAGCCTTCGAACATGGAACAAAAAAAGCTCATAACTCGTTTTTCATACAACTTAAAACTTTCTAACAGATGCCATCTTCAGCAGAAAAATAAGCGCTTTCGATGGACACATAATTTTAATATGTGCACGTATTTTGTCACCGTCATATTGGGGCATTTATGTGAAAATTTGGACAAATTAGAATAAAAAAGAAACTATCAATCGGATTTTTACCGAACTGGTCTACAAACCTCCCCAGTACCAAAAAGAACAAACGGTGAAAGTTTCAGCCAAATCTGCCGGGTAGTTTCTGAGATCTTAGGGAACAAATTTACCAAAGTCCAATTTTATATATATATATATATAGACTAATACGTGCAAATAATTTTTCACCCGTTTAACTGGCAATAATAGGCAATTTATGCAAAATTTGAGCTTAAAAAAATAATTACTAAAAAACTAATTTGAATTTTAAGATACAAAACCCCAGATGCACACCCCGGGGCTCAAAGTAATTTTGTACGAAATTTCAAAGCTGTAGGTGCAATGGTTTCTCGTGGATGCTGGCCCGCCACAGACTTCCTTCCAGAATGTCTTTGAAACCTTTTATTTACTATAAAGAGATGATTGGACTTAGGCTGTTTTCTCTTTTGGACCTTTCATATATAATTGTTGTGCAAGTTCTATTTAAACTTAATTTGCTGAGTAAGTTGCAGATTGAAATGTTCTTGTTGGACATAATGTATTTTGTGATGGGAAGCGATTCGAGTGGGCTTAATTAATATTTTATCTCAAATACTTTTCTGAGATCTTCAAACTTTGCTTTGTCACACCGCAATCTCTCTACGCTGCATGATTTCAATGCAATATACACTTTTTCACTTTCACACACAGAGCCTGCCCGTCAAGAAATGGAGGAAATTAAAGTCCCGAAACCTCCCCCGAAAGAAGTGCCTCAGAGGCTGATGCAGGAAGCACCAACACCCTCTCTGAAGGACAGATCAGAAGTGATCAAAGGGTACAAAAAGGCCATGGTCAAAACAATGACCAACTCCCTCAGTGTTCCGTATTTCAGTTACTGTGACGAAATCGATGTGACCGATTTGGTACTCATGCGTGCACGGTTGAAACAGATAGCAGAGGGAAAAGGTGTTAAGTTTTCATACATGCCTTTTTTCATAAAAGTAAGATATTTTCCTGGGAGTTTTATTACTGTAAATGGTGCTTACAGTACCAATCTTGGTGACAGTTTTTTTTTAAATTGTATGTTGTAGATTTTATTATTGTTTTATGGATAGTTAACCACTTCAGACCTGGTTGTCCGGTATACCAGATATACACTTTAAACAGCTGCTAATCATTTAATAATTGATTTAATTAGTTGATTTTTTTCGTAGTTGACTCTTTACATTCTACTTATTATAATCTGCGAAATAATTTTTCGTTTTGGAATTGACAACACTGAACATATAACTATTGAGAGATAGAGAATGACTCATTTTTCCAACCATGGATTTTCATCTGAAAAGCGAGAGGTTTTTTTCCCTGATTTTTTAAAAAATATATGATCTTTAATTAATCGTTTCAAACGCTTATATTGTGTTTGATAATTGTTTGTAGAACATTTTATAATGAAGTTTATTTGGTATTTTATCGTTTTTGTATATGAAATATTGATTTCAAAAATATAAGTCTGGAATATTGGACGTGCTATAACTCTTTTAATTTTTCTCCTACAACTTCAAAGTTTTGTCTATAAGATACCCTTTACCATAGTACAATGTGTACCAAATATCAACATTTTTGGGTCCAATATTTCATAATTCCGACTGAAGGGGTTAACTGAACTCATAAACAGAGTCAAGGACATTTGAAATCTTTAAATGCATATTTATTTGAACAGTATATAATACATCATTTTAAAACACCAATATAACCATTCATTATTGTACTGGATGAAATATTCTGCCTTCATGGAAAGTAATGCCCTATTTATTGTGAATTTTATATAAAAGTATATTAATAAAGCATGTAGCATAGCCTTTTGTGTTTTTACCTGATGGGTTGTTTGCTAGATGCATGTAGAAAGTAGGGATGCGCCGATGAATTGGCAGAGCCGATTAATGATCATAAATATTATTTTTAATGCTACTAATTCCTCTGTCATTTTTTTTATTTTATAATTTTTGACTTTGGAAATAGTTAATTCACCCTATAGTCAACATTTACCCTATTTCTGTGTGTGTGTGTGTTTTTGTTGAAACTCGGTTTAAAACAAAAACTAGAAAAATATGGGTAAGGGCCGTACTTTCAAGTTTTTTGCCCTAATTTGGAAAAATGGTAGATGCAGCACTTTGATCTGTCTTAGTGAATTATCACCTGTCTCTCCATTGTTGGTTATTATCCTTTATGAAATTTTTAGAATTAGATTAATCTTTTTGCTTATACTTGTAATTAGACTCTAGTATATTCAGATTATGTTTATTAGTAGTTCTTTTTAAATATAGAAGGTATTTTATATTTTTTTCACAATTTCTCTGGTTATCGATTAGTATGAATAATGGCTAATATTGAACTAATTGGTGAATTTTTGATTATTTGTATTAATAGGGTTCAACCCTCGTTGTATTAGATTATTTTGTTTGTATTGAAATTATTGTCAAAATGTTTCAGCTTTGTTGTAGAGTATTAAAACCTTTTATTTCTGCAATTGAATTTATGCATTAATATGTTAAATTTGAAACGTAAGTTAAGTTTTACCTGTGGATGCAGATTTGCAAAATTGTAAATCAGATGAACAAATTTGTGTGTTGTCTTCACACATTCCTTAGTAGTTTGGTTTCACTCTGTTATTATCATTATCAGGCTTACGCATTCAAATTTGTTTAAAGTTGTTTTATTTTCTTTTTGTTGAAAATTTAGAATTATGCATTAAAAGACAACATAATATTTTTTTTGGAGAAATAATCCTACGTCAACTAGGCTGTGGCATTATCCGCCATAAGCCTTCTAGCAGCCCCTGTAAAATTTAGCCTTGGTAAAGTTGTTAGGAGTAAAATTCGTAAAACACTGGTTAGTTCAGAGTAAATCGTCAAGTTTCATAGTTTTCGTCCGAGGAATACAAAGGACAGTTATTATTGTTTGTGTGTGCTACACCGATACGGTGAAGGTGTCCAGTAAAAAGTCATGTCCTGTAGTTGCTCTAAAATTTGCTCAAAAAAAGTTAATAAAAATATATACTGATTCTAATAGCTACTTTTTATAGCTATTCGTGAAATATTGGTATTAGGCCGCTTTATGCTCAGGGCGTGTATTGTAGGGAAGGCTGGTTGTTTTTCCTTCATAGACACTGAGCTGACTGATTTTTTTTTTTTTTTTTGTGGAGTGCATTTGTTTGTTAATTTTTAAAAACAGAGTTTACATTCTGAGGAATTTGACTCTTGGTAACAGAATCAGTGACAAAACCTTAATAGTTCTAGAAAAAGGGAGATATCAGTGGAATGTTCTAGAGCCAAGGTATGCAATTTTCTTCAGAATCTTTCTAAATTGATAGGCTACACAATATTTCTGTGGGCAAGTAAATGGCAGTATCTGTAGAAATAAGCTTTTTAGATATTTGAAATGCGTTTTGGAATCAATGCTAATGATAGGGAAATGTTGGGAATTAAACGTTTTTTTTTTTTGTCTTTTCTTTCAAGCCAGAAACCAAATGAGCAAGCTTGTACAAAAAAAGCTATGTACAACAGATGACCAAAAAAAAATCGCAGTTACTGCTGTTTGCCTGCCCACAGCAGAATACACATATAGAAGCTATGTGCCAGTGAGAGAACAAATTAGATGGAATTTTGTAAATACAATCGAATCTCTCTGCAATTGTTTCTGTACAAAAAATGTCTCCCTATAAACAATTTCAAATTGCAATGTAAACTAACATTAAAAATAATCTTAATAGAAAGATGTGGTTGCCTCCCTTTAAAGTTTTTGTCAGACATTTATCTTTTGGATTTGAGGGATTTTTGAAGATGATTTTTAATTTCTGAACCAATCTGTAATCAAATCTATACAGATTAATGACCTTTTCAAGTAAAATAAATGCAAATAAATACTAGCACAGATTATTTTCTACCTTTTTTGACAAAAATTTTCACTTTTGTGAGCTTATTTTTGAGCAAAAAATTAGTATAATTATAACAGTATTTATAACATAAAGTAGATATTTTTTTAATTAAAAGTCATGATAAAAGACTTTGAATAAAATAATTGCAAAAACATCTTACCTCTTTTAGCAAACTTTTCTCTTTGAAGTCTGATCCTTCTTGTCGTCACCCAAAGGAGATAATACATTACAACGCAAAAGCATTTAAATATACTGCACAAAAAATTTTTTTTTAGATACATCCCTAATTTTATAAAACTGTCCTTCATTTGCATAAATATTCATTAGATTATTTTTTCCTCTCACCAGTACATATGACGTGTATGGGTCATTCTCCAGAAAACGTAACTTTTGAACGCAAATATTTTTCAATTTTGAAAACTTTTTTTTTTCATTCTTACATGAAAATGTTACCTACTAGAAGTAAACATAAACAATGGGCTAGCTAAGTTCCAATTATTTTACTCATAAATAAAAAAAATTAAAAAAATGTCTTGTTTACGGAAATAAAAAGAAGAAAAAACTTTTAATATTTAAAAATCGTGGTCAATTTAATGTCAAAGTAGTAGTTTTGTTAATTGTGCAAGCAAACAGCTATTTTAATGATTAGTGGGAATATAACATTAAGTTTACTTATGTAAAGTACGTCTTATTAGTAGTTTCGAATGCATGTTAAAAATTTTTTTTTAGTAAATTTGAGGATATACTGGCAATTTATAATTTTGGTAGAATGCCTATTATTGATGTATTTCCCCTCCATCATTTATTTTCACCTCAGAAATAATGACATTGATAAGGTCTATCACAGAGATGAGTATCTTTCCATTAATGTAGGCCTAATAGATACATTTTTAATGGAATTTTTTTTTTCTTCGCTGCTACAATGTGCACATGTTAAGCATAAGAAAACATGTTCTTTTCCTTTTTTACATTAATTTACACCCCTAAAATTCAAGTTCACGGAGATCAGAAGTCAGAATAACTACACTAAGTTTTTAAAGCAAAAACTATCTTCTTGTGTTTCGACAAAAATCTCACAACTTCAACTGTGGCTGAAAATAAACAAGGGGGCTCCTTTGTATCAAGGAAAATAAAATTTGATGTATTTAGTGCCCTGTGTTAATGAGAAATGGCATTTTGTGTTTCGGTAACGGAGGTGAGAATTTATTGTGTGACATGACTCCTTGTGCTTCTAAAATGAACTAAAACACAATTTAAAAAAATTAAATTTACTCAAACAATTAGTATTTGAGACACTTGTGAAAGGAATAATAAATAAAGAAGTGTATACTTAAAATACACCACCAGCTCAGTTATTCCATCCGAGGACTGCAGTTTCATTCTTTTTAGCACTCATCAGCCCGGAATAGGAATCACATGAGTTGGTGGCGAAAATCACCAGCTCACCATCTCCTCTGATTTTCGCCACCAGCTCATTTGATTCCTATTCCGGGCTGATGAGTGCTAAAAAGCACGAAACTGCAGTCCTCTGATGGAATAACTGAGCTGGAGGTGTATTTTAAGTATTTCTGCCTTAGCCCTGGCTTAGGGCGGTAACTTACTACAAAATAACTTACTACAAAATAAGTGTATACTTTTAATTAAACAAGTTATTAAGCAACATAAACAGTCACACAAGGTGTGTGACATGCCAGGGAGGTTAGAATTCACATGTTGTGATCCAAAAATATACTAAAATAAAAATTATTATAAAAAAATCATCGGCAGCGTTAAATAGGTATATTTTTGATGAAATTAGAAATCATTGTTAAATTAATTCTTCTGTTTTTACTGTAAAAGGGGTGTGACAGAAAAGTTACACTTTTTGAAGAATGACCCGTATGTGTACATAGGAATGCATGCACTACATTTAAAAAAAAATGTTCAAATATCATTTCCTTGATTAGTATTTTGAGATGGTTGGTTTTTAATGCTCTTCAAAGATACATTATGCTAAAAATAAATTCATTTTTATTCTAGGCTTTATCTTTGTCCTTACTGGAGTATCCAATTCTTAACTCCTCAGTTGACCAAAAGTGTGAAAACATCGTTTATAAGGTGAGAATTCAGAAGTTACGAATAGCATTATATTTACGAGGAAACTTTTGAGAGATAATGCAACTTTTACCGTATGATTTGACATGACTGATATTTACGGGAAAAAACACCGCCAGCTCAGTCATTTCCAGCCGAGGACTGCAGTTTCCTGCTTATTAGCACTCATCAGCCCGGCATAGGAAAGTGACTGAGCTGGAGATGGAAAACCTCTTGAGGAAGCCAAGAGTGCGAAACAAACTGGTAGCTAATATAGAATTAGCAGACCAAACGAGTGACCGAAGCAATGGTTCGGTTCAACTCGAAGATTGAACACGAGGCAAGGTATATTCAGTAAATTACCGCCCATTAGCCAGGGCTAAAGCAGAAATACGTGAAATACACTGCCAGCTCAGTCATTTCCAGCCGAGGACTGCAGTTTCGAAACTGCAGTCCTGGCTAATGGGCGGTAATTTACTGAATGACTGATATTATTCTGTTAATTTTTCCCATGAACTTATTTATCAGTTCTCAATGGTAATGATTTGTCAGTTGTTTTAAATATTTTCATTTTAGGAATGTACACTTCGCAGCTCAAAGCTTTTAGCTAATAGTTTTCAAGTCTAAAGATTGCTGCATTTATTGATTTAAAAGGAGGAGAATTAATCAGAAGTGCACTCATAGAATAAACCTTCCACTTTTTCCTAAATTTTTCTTGATTTTTATAATTTAGTACCAAAATAGTACTGTACTGTGTTGCTGTCAGTTCTCTAAAATCTGGGCAGTTCGAGTCCATGCAATCAGGGCTGGATTTGGAAATGTGGAGGCCCCGGGGCAACAAAGGAGTGGAGGCCCCTAATCATAGGGTTCAAAAAGATCATCATATTTTCGAAACTATGCGATACTTTGATATATATCCGAATATTTTGATATATATGTATATATCCGATATTTTCAATCAGCACTTTAATAGTTAATACATCCTGAAGTTACTGCTATTTATTTTTTCATATTATTATAATTTATAGGGTAGAAAAAACGTAAAATTTGCTGACCCGTGAAAGGATATTTTGTGAAAATTTTACTGTGGGGGCCCTTTTGTTGTGGAGGCCCCGGGACAGTAGCCCCGCCTGCCCTCCCTTAAATCCAGCCCTGCATGCAATTTACAGGTTTTAGAATTTTGTAAATGTCAGGTCACCGATTTGTTAATGTATATTCTAATATTACATTTCACAATTATTGCCCTTTTTTCATAAAAAAAAAGGATCATTCATATATTATAGAAAATATACTATAGCACCTAATAAAACTACGCTAAAAAGCAAGATTTTCACAAAAATATTTTAGTTCAAACCATTTTTAGTTTGTTGGCAGCTCTTGTTTGCTTGAAGATTCTGCTCTTGTCTTTACTTTTTAGTGTCAAGTATGTAGTTGACACATTTAAATATGTATTATTATGTTTAAGAAAGAATACATGTTTAAGAAAGTAAATGAATAAAGTGGAAATAAATTCTCTAAAATGACAGATTAATCAATAAAAGCTGTTATGTGGCGACAGGAAAGAAAAGCCTAAAAATAATTATGATTGACTTTTAACTCAAATTATATTCATGCAAAGTAAGCCTCAAAATAAAATTAAGACTTAAATAGAAATCGATTCCTTCTTTTTAACAATCAAAATATTAGATCCATCTTAAAATTTCTCAATCTGTCTTGCTAATTTTTGCAAAATAGATACTAGCTGCTTCCTTGGCGGCTAGTATGTTTACATAAAAAGGTATAATGTAACTTTTTTTGATCATTTTTGTCTGAAGCTCATGATCCATTATTTCCACATCCAGGCATCTCACAACATAGGCATTGCCATGGATACAGAACAAGGCCTGATTGTGCCAAACATAAAGAATGTCCAGAATCTCAGCATCCTACAGGTGGCTTCTGAACTGAACAGGCTGCACCTGGCGGCCATCAAGGGCTCTATACGGCAGAACGACGTCACAGGAGGGACGTTTTCCATATCCAACATTGGAGCTGTAAGTGATTTTTTTTTTTGTTTCAGGGGACTGATCTGGTTTTTTAAGGTTATAAACAGGAAACCTCTCTCCTATCAGCTCAAGCGTGAATACTGTGTATATGATTAACCACTTTTACCTTGCTTTTGGATTCATATTTTTATTCCCCAATTTATTAAGAACATAAGAAGCAGTACACCCATCTTACGCCGGCTCTACACTCTCCAACGAGAGCACAAGATAAGACAAGGGGTAGAGTGTGGATGGGGAACTCGGCGCCTCTTGGTATCTCTCGCGAATGTCTCGCGTTGCCTCCAGTAAATGTCGGTAAATTGTTCCCGAGTCAAAGGAGCGCAAGAGGCTACTGCAGCGCCATCTGTCCGTCACGCGGAATTTGCTTTGTTTTGGTTTTCAGAAAGCAAATCCCAGTTCGCCATGTCTAATAATTAGGTTTGGAACAACTCTTTGGAGTTGAAATTTTTGGAAATTTTTCAAACAGAGCCTATAATTTGGAACGCAAAGCACACGGATCATAAAAATAAGCAAAAGGTTTGATGCATGGAATCGCATTTCTTCTGGCTGCTTCTTATGTAAAATGACTCCTTGTTTCCAAATACGACCACCTTTCCCCCATCTCGCCCCCCTTTTAGATTTTCCCCCACCCCTTCTTTAAATCAGAGCCATTTTTTTAAAACTTGGAGTGGGAAAAGAGCATTACAATAACCGTTACAATTACCCTGAATGACTAGAGATGTGCAAAGCTCAAAATTTTGTGCATATGTAGCAACAAATAAAACTTGCCCCCCCCCCCCCCCCAAATTCAAAAAGGGGGGATTTTCTACAAAAATCTGTACGTGTAGGAGGAAAACGGAGATCATATTTGGATTCAGGGGGTCAATTAGTAGAAGAATCAGGCGGAATAGCCTCAGAATCATTTGAAATTTTTTTTTGCTGCGCAGTGGGTTTTTTTGGGGGGGGGGGAGTGCCCCCATGTTTTCCTTTTTGCCACATATGCACAAGATTTTGAGCTTTGGACATCTCTTACGGTTAATGTTTACAGTTAATATAATGCTCTTTTCCAATTCCAAATTTAAAAAAAAAATGGCTCTGAATTAGAGGAGGGGTATGGGAAGTTCTAAAAAGGGGGGCGAGATGGGGGGAAAGTGGTCGTATTTGGAAACAAGGGGTCATTTTACCTTAGAATCAGCCAGAAGAATGTCTTTTCGAAAGAAAACCTGCGATTCAATCGTATGCAACGTGCCACATGCACAAGACACTTTTTTTTTAAATTTCTTTTACATCGCGAAAATTTTTTTGGATATAGGAGTCATTCATAGAAGAGTCTTATAACTCTCATTCTGCACCGAAATTTTTTTTACAAACATCTTTTTTAAAAAAGCAGAATAAAAAGATCGTTTTTCGTTATTTTTCTAATATTGGGGGGGGGGGGGGGTATACACCCCAAGTCCCCCTTTTTGCGATCGGTGTCCATAATCTTGAACTGTGAACTTCTCTTGCCCATCAAAACTATTATTAGCAGTTAATATAAAGCTCCTTTCACTTCCAAAAAAAAAAAAAAAAATACTTGCTCTAAAACTAAGGAAATTTTTTAAAAACTTGGGGGGGGGGGGGACTTTAATAAAATTGGGACGTATAGGAGGAAAACGGAGGTCATATTCGGATTCAGGGAGTCATTTTACATAAGAATCAGCCGACAAAATGTCAGAAGCATTTCGAAGGGTTTTTTTTTTTTTTTTGCCGCACAGTGTAATTCAATGCTATGAAAATCATGAGTACAGATCTTTATATTTTATTTTTGTTAGATTTTTAATTTAAACTTTCACAAAAAGTGAAAGAATCACTTAATTTGAAAAAAAAAAAAAAACAACATTAAAAATACGTTTTTGCATCATGCAGAATCAATCCCTTTTCGATGTAAACATTGCATCACGTTGTGACGTCATGTGTGCGATCGGTTGCTATGACTCAGTAAAGAGAATGAACTTTTGGGTGAACCGAGTCACCAGTTCATTGTATCTTATAACCGCGAGAATTTTTTTGTAGATTGAGTTACTTTTTGATTGGCAACATATCTTTAACTTTCTTGCATTGGCAACACATCTTGTATTTTGCATATTCTTAATTTGAAAGCCATGTGAAGACCTTTAAATACTTCGAGCGATCTTTTTCGCTCTCTCTCTCTCTCTCACCTCACATAGCCGCAAAATGTGTTGTACGTGATTTCGTGATGTCTGCCAGTGCTCTTTACTCCTGGCAGGGCGTTATACAACGTGATGTCAATTTTAAAGTCATAAAACGCCTTTAGGCCTATTTTTGTATGTTACGTTAATGCCTTATATTCCTTGGAATCAGCATGTTCGTAAAACTGAATGTTTCGTTGTATTTTAGCGGCTAATCTTTGTCTATTCTTCTAAATGTTTTTAAATATCAATGAAGATGTTGTTCGTCAACTTTAGGAATCCTTTGAGGATAATAAATACAGATTTTCCATGAGGAAAAATGCTTCACGTGTTTTTCTTTCCAACTTCAGGCTGTGGACATTTTTTTTGCAAGTTCACTTCTACTAGCGGTGTAGTAAGTCTAAATTTCACTACACTTAATGCTCACAAGTGGTTATGGGCCCAGGTCACCTGGACTTTGCAATTCCTGGCCATAACCTGAAGAACTTGGAAAATTTGAATTTTTATACTCTGAAGAATTTTTAAAACATCGTGAAATTTTTGAAAGTATGGAAGTCCCTACAATACCTTTACTAAATGCCAATAATTGGAATACTTGGAAGAGAAACATACAAGTTGTCCTGCGTCATTCGGGCAGCTGGGAATTCATCGAAGCTGACGAAAAAGATGAAAAAGAAAAGAAACTTGAAGAAGAAAAATTTACGTTCCGAGATAAAGCGGAAATAAATCTTAGAAGAACTCGAGCTTATACTACCATTTATCAGTTCCTGTCAGAAGAATTCAAGCCTCTCATCGAATGCACCTATCATGTGGAAAACCTTTAAGCATAAATGTATTGCTCTTTCCACTATGGAAGCCGAATATGTCACTTTGACAGAGGCTGCTAAAGAATTTATCTGGATCATTAGAATTTTAAAAAATGAAAATTTGAATTTAATTTTGAAAAATTGTGAAATATTTTGTGACAACATTGCTGCAATAGATTTTTCCAAAAGTTCTATACAAAATCAAAGAAGTAAACATATTGATATCAAGTATCATTTTTTGAGAAATTTAGTAAATGAAAAATTGTTTAAATTAATGTATGTGAGTTCTAAATTAAATTTAGCTGATGCTTTGACAAAACCTTATACCAAATCTCAACTTGGACATTTTTGTGACATTATTTTTGGGGGGGAAAAATATATAAACTAAATTTGAATTTTTTGGGTGTGTAAAATTTTTGTGAAATTCAATGGTGACTTTGTCAATTTGAATTTATTGTGAATTTTTCTGATTGTTGTGCATGTTGCAAAAATGGGGCCGCTTGTTAGATTTTTAATTTAAACTTTCACAAAAAGTGAAAGAATCACTTAATTTGAAAAAAAAAAAAAAAAAAAAACAACATTAAAAATACGTTTTTGCATCATGCAGAATCAATCCCTTTTCGATGTAAACATTGCATCACGTTGTGACGTCATGTGTGCGATCGGTTGCAATGACTCAGTAAAGAGAATGAACTTTTGGGTGAACCGAGTCACCAGTTCATTGTATCTTATAACCGCGAGAATTTTTTTGTAGATTGAGTTACTTTTTGATTGGCAACATATCTTTAACTTTCTTGCATTGGCAACACATCTTGTATTTTGCATATTCTTAATTTGAAAGCCATGTGAAGACCTTTAAATACTTCGAGCGATCTTTTTCGCTCTCTCTCTCTCTCTCTCACCTCACATAGCCGCAAAATGTGCTGTACGTGATTTCGTGATGTCTGCCAGTGCTCTTTACTCCTGGCAGGGCGTTATACAACGTGATGTCAATTTTAAAGTCATAAAACGCCTTTAGGCCTATTTTTGTATGTTACGTTAATGCCTTATATTCCTTGGAATCAGCATGTTCGTAAAACTGAATGTTTCGTTGTATTTTAGCGGCTAATCTTTGTCTATTCTTCTAAATGTTTTTAAATATCAATGAAGATGTTGTTCGTCAACTTTAGGAATCCTTTGAGGATAATAAATACAGATTTTCCATGAGGAAAAATGCTTCACGTGTTTTTCTTTCCAACTTCAGGCTGTGGACATTTTTTTTGCAAGTTCACTTCTACTAGCGGTGTAGTAAGTCTAAATTTCACTACACTTAATGCTCACAATTTTTATAACTAAATTGTATAATATTGTGGCCATTTTTGGTTGTAATCTTAATTTTTAAATTCACATTTGTTGTCATAAAACAGTTTCATAAAAATAGCGGATAAACATATTTGTCAACCACCATCTCTTCTTCCTCGACTTCTTTTTTGCCTTCTTGGTGTTGTAAATGTGTAGGTAGTTGTATGTAAAAAGAATACAGGCACCTCGCAAAATCTGCATCTACTTCGTGGTCCATTTTGTAACAAGCGGATTGACAGTTGAAACGCGCGCGAATGCTCGTGACATCACCGGCTTCTGCGTGCGCAAACACCTCGCCCGAGAGTGTGAACGGCTCTCTTGTTCAACGCTTCCCTCGCCATGACGTCACAGATCTCTCGGCAAAAAAAACCTCTCGTGCTTTTCAGGGAGAGTGTGGAGCAGGCATTACTTTTAAATGCATTCTGTTGCTACGAGGGTTAATCTTTACTAATAATAAAGCTGAAAGTCTGTGTCTCTGGATCTCTGGATGTCTGTTATACGTGCATAGCGCCTACACCGTTCGGCCGATTTTCATGAAATTTGGCTCAAAATTAGTTTGTAGCACCTCAAAGCAATTTTTTGAAAATTCGATTTGTTCTTTTTCTATTCCATTTTTAAGAACATTTTACAGAAGAAGTTATTCTAACTTGGATGAGCAAATTGCCATAACATAGACAAGTAAATTACTGTAACATGGATGAGCAAATTACCATAACATAGGCGAGAAAATTACCATAAGGTGGATGAGCAAATTACCATAACAAGGGCGAGAAAATGAACATAGCAAATTGGCAAGAAATTCATCATCCATTATTTGTAAATATGCATGCGAACCAAATAACCTTTTCATTTTCTACTACGGGCAAAGCCGTGCGTGTACCACTAGTCAAATATAAACAGGAATTTCTTTTAAAAAATTGTTTGTATCAACCAAAAATTTTTTACACCAGCTATCCTTTTTTTACATAGTGTCCTTCCTCTAATACACATTTTTCATATAAAATTGCCAAGTTTTTGATGCCGTCGTGATAGAAAGAAGAGGAACAAGTGAAGAGGCAATTATGCACAAACTCCTCTATAATTGCATCATCATCAATTTCTTTGTCCTCCTAGGTCTTTTTTGAATGTTCCAAACAAATGGCAGTCGCAAGGCAATAAATATGAACTGTACCGAGGGGTTTCAGCTGCGTCCGATGAAAGTTCTAAAATGTTTCTTGCTTTAAAGCGGCAGTATGTCGCCTTGCATTTTCTTAGAGAAAAATGACATTACTTATCGCTTGGCGTCCTCGTCTGCTGAGATATGCAGCTTCTGCTTCATCCAAATGATGACATTAGTCGCCTGCATTAGTTGTCCTTTGTCAATAATGTCATGAATAGCAACAATGTTGTCTACAGTGATTCTTGTCTGCAGTCTCCTTTCATCAGATTTGTTTTTTACAGCTGCAATGTTTTTTTTTATCCTACTCATATGCTCGAGTGTGAAAAATGTTTCTTTTACAAACAGTGCATGAAACAGGCTCCAAATTTCAGAGGGTTTGGTGTCTTCTTTTGTGAGAAATTTAATAATGATGCGTTGCGCGACAGAGGTATGCACTTCTTGCTTATTCTTGGCATACTGAAGTAGCCCAGATCTCCAAAGTGTGTACAAATGCAAAAACCTTTCTTCAGATATCCTCACTAACATATTGGCAAAGTACCAACCCAGATTTATTACTAACAACAGCCTTAGAATCAAATTCCGATTTATTTTTGGTCTACCCTCGTATATGGCAACATACCATCTGAGGATCAGTCAATAAATAACGACACAAAGGCTATAAAACAGATTTAAAACCGACATTCTTCAAAAATACTAACCAAAATTGTTTGAACACTTATACCCCACCACGAAAATAGTTGCATAATTCCATGCTCATACAAGTCCTTTGGCTGCTCCTAGCACCAATAACGCATGCACTCCTTTACTTCATCGTCCAAATGAAATCGTTGTCCCCAAAGTGCCTTCTTGAGTTCCCCAAAGATGTGGGATCATATGGGGATGGATCTGGATTATAAGGAGGTGGTTCAGGATTTCCCTCATAAATTTCCTTAAAAGTTCTTTTTTTGCATTGGCTGTGTGTGATCTTGGTAAACTTTCACTTGCTGCCATTGGGTTACACAACAATGCTAGACCATCGGCAACAGAGAAACTTTTCTGCAGTCTCTGGATGTGATACCAGGATGTTGGTATTTTGCATATAGTTTTGCATTGGCCCTGGCTTAAGGGGGCTAACTCAAAGCTTAATAATTACTAATCAAATAAATCACTATCAAACTTATTCAATTATTGCATCTTTTGAATAAAAAAGTTTTTTTTTTTGAGTAATCACATTGCTTATTGTTCTCATTTGACTGTTTTGATGTTCCTATGATTTTATTTCCCCCCCGCCTCCCTCTGCAGCATCACCGTCGACCGGCCTCACGATGCTGCTCCTATAGCGAAAACCGTCTCCATGTTGCGTTCATATGCTACACACACGGTCATACATACACAACTACACACACACATACACACACAAACACATACACTCAAACACATACATACACTCACACACAGACACAAACACACACACAAATACACACATACTTACACACACACAAATACACATACCCCATGCACATATATACACACACACATACCCACACACTCATGCCTAAACACAAACACACGCCTACAGGCACATACACACACACGCCTGCACAGACACACACACACATACCCACACACACACAAGTGCACACATACCCACACACACACAAATACACATATATACACACACATACCCACGCACATGCCTGCACACAGACACAAACACACACCTACATACACACATACCCACACACACACACGCCTGCACACACGGAAAAAAACACATGATTGCGAAAAACATAATTGTAATTCAAGATGTCAAAATTCAAATTATTATTTTTATTTGTTTTTGTTTTTTATGAAATTGAAATTTTTATATTCATATGTATTAATTCCTTTTTAAATTTAGATTGGTGGAACCTATGCAAAACCTGTGATTCTTCTTCCTGAGGTCGCTATTGGAGCAGTAGGAAAAATACAGGTAAGTTGGTTAAAGGAAAAAGAAACACATGATCATAATTAAAATTGTGATAAGAAAATAAAGATGGGATCAGCACAGTTTGAGACAGATTATTGATATCTGTTTTTGGATGCTAACCCACCCTTTCACACACCGTCTTTAATACATTTTTAAAGCTATGTTCAAATTTCATTGAATTCTTTAGAAACTACCTAGTAGATTAGTATTTCCCAGTAAATCAATCCTCGGCCGACCATAGAATTCTGCTTAGAGTAATTTACAAACTAGATAAGTATGTTATAGGTGCTTTATTTACACACCCCTAGCCTCCCTAATAACCTCCCTATTCTAACTGAAGTAATGTAAGAAGATATCATTACGGAAATAATCAATACAGCACCAGGCACTTGAAAATACTTAAATAGATTATTACAATCACCTTTTTTTTTTTTACAAACAAAGGTTTAGCTTATCTTGTATCAATTGTTCACCATTAAAACACAGAAAAGAATCCCATCTGTTAAATTTTGTTTAAAAGAAAGTATTTAATTTTTTTTTTTTTTTGATTAATTTCCTCACATTTAAGTGATATTATTTCCCAATCATTTTTGTAAAAATTAGTATCTATAGAAGCTATGGGGCTCTGACAGCCCTTTATGCCAGGGCCGATTTCTTTAAGCAATCTGCCACTGTACATGCCTTCCCTTTTATGCACAGAGAAACATTAGTCACTGATCTTTGTCTTCAATAAAAATGTTATGTTTACCATGTATGGATTGTTCTTTTTTTTTTTCGGTGACAAAAGTTTTGGAAAAGAAAGAGGTAAAATATGATCAAACCAATTAAACAATATTCGTTTTTATTGCTTGATTAAAATTAAAACTGGCCCATGATTTTGATTTTTTTCCCCCGGGAGTGGTTAGTGAAGGATGTATACTAAATGCAAATTTTATCTGAAAACAACAAAAACCGCACAAACTTGAATGGTTAAGCATTATTTTTCCAAAGCAGGGGCTTCAAACATCTGCCCCTGTTTATGCAAGAATGCATGTCAGCTGCTGATTATTTTTAACTAAAACTAATTTAATATTTGCTTTGCTTTTGTATCATAGTTTATGACAACAGGAGCTGAAAGTGTTAGTATTTTCAAAAGATAAATGGATCGCAAAGGAATTATTTCGTTTTTGACAAAACAAATCTTTAACAAAAATGGTTTTATTGCACCAAAATAGGAGTTTTATTATTATTATTATTATTTATTTATTTATTTTTTTATTTGCGATCGCTATATTGCATTTTATTCTTTCAAACTTAACATTTTTATAACTGTATTGTTGAAAAGTGTTTCTGTATCTGGATTTTATTTTCATATTTTTGTAATTAATATCTTTGTTTCCACCAGTTTATTTTTCATACTGATGATTGTCAGCTTGTTTCTTTCGTTTTGTTTTTGCTACTCGGTCTTTCATTAAATCCTTTTAATACTTCAAAAGCACTGTTATTTTATTTTTGGGACAATTTTAAATCAACAACACTGTTAGTTTATTTTACATTAGGAATAAAATTTATACTAAATTTGTTTCTTCTTGACGTGTGTGTAGTCCTATCTCTTCGTCTTTTTTCCTACCTTTTTAAGTGATTTCTTTTCCTACTTTTTAAATTTTTGATTCCTTATTTCCTACTTTTCCCCCCAAAAAAACTACTTTGGGGTCTGTTTAATTATGTCAAGGGACAACACTCCCCCCCCCCTGGAATTAATTTTCTAAATTAAAATGCTAAAAGCCTATTTCTTGGCTTTTTCTTGATGAAGTTAAAGGATGGTATGGGGTTTAGGACTTACCATACCATCGGGGTTTAAAAAATCTCCCACAGAAGTTATTTGAAATTGAAGTTCCAAAAACAATTTTGGATGATGTTAGAGGGAATGGATTTGGGACTCGTTTTGCAGAATTGGTAGAGATAGAAGTCCTTAAACCAAAGTTTAATATAATCTTAGAGGACGTTAGGGGATCAGGTTCTCTAGCATGAGAAAGGGGGGGGGGTGCAGCCCCATAGCTCTTCTTCTAGATTCGCCATTGTGCTCAAGGATTGATGCTACTCTAAAATCAAGCTACTTTTCCCCTATGTATTTCAATTTTTCAACTATGAAAAATTGAAGTCCTTAAGCCAAAGTTTTAGATAATCTTAGAGGATGTTAGGGGATCAGGTTCTCTAGCATGAGAAAGGGGGGGGGGTGGAGCCCCATAGCTCTTCTTCTAGATTCGCCATTGTGCTCAAGGATTGATGCTACTCTAAAATCAAGCTACTTTTCCCCTATGTATTTCAATTTTTCAACTATAAAATGAAATGATAGGGATAATGTTGCGACCCCCTAAGAAATGCTTCCCGACCACCTTGGGAGTTGCAACCCACAGGTTTTGAACCCCTGATCTAGTAGGACAGGAGACAGGACTGAATAGTGGATGATCAACAATTGATTTTACGCATGACATGTGGCATTGAAGGAATGTGAAAAAGAGCTTTAAGTACTATGTTTTCAACAAGTAAAACAAATGTTTATAATTTTAGGCATTTAAAATGTAGAAAAATTCAAAAAAAGAAATATCTTTTTTAAAGGTTTTTCTTACCTTTTTCTCTTAAGGGAAAAAAGTTTTGGGATTCTGAAATTAGTTATCCCATACCATGGACGCCCATATGCAAAATTGTAAGGCGGGGCGACTCAGATATTTTAACCATGGTTTAGCAGGATATTTTCCTCATGGAAGCAGATTTCAGGACAGATTAGAGTCATTAAAATTTGACATTTTTAATAACTTATTCATTAATGGCTGGAAAAGAAATGTTTTTACATTTTTGCAAAGAAAAAAGTACTAAAAGCAAGGAAGCTCTAATTTCTAAGGGGGGGGGGGGGCTCGTGCCCCCTATATGGGCGCCCTTCTCCCATACTGCATGCACAGTTGACCTTAATCTAAAATGTAAGAAAATTTAATGTTTCACCCAGAGAACTAATCGTGACACTGTGTTTTGTTGTAGGCTCTTCCTCGCTTCGATGAGAATGACAGAGTGGTGAAGAGACACATCATGCAGGTGAGCTGGTCCGCGGATCACAGGGTGATCGACGGCGCCACCATGTGTCGATTCTCTAATCTCTGGAAATCCTATCTCGAGAGCCCCGTGACCATGCTCATGCACCTCAAGTGAGACCGCGGGCAGTGCTACGATTCACTCCCCTGTGAAGTTTTCTCCTTTTCCTTTTTCCCCGTTGTGAATCTGTAAGTTTTGCATAAAAGATATTGAACCGTTTCAGAAGAGGTATTCATATTCCTCTGATTGAGTTGTTTGCTAGAAAATACTTGAAGTTTGAGACTCGTTCAATCTCAGTAATACACTTATTGATGCATAACAATGCATGTCTCATTTTGTTCCTTCAAAAAGAGAACAATCAAATTATTCGATATATGTGCCTAAATTGTAGTCATTTTGTAAAACTAAATTTTTACAGTCTTCTATGAGATATTTTGTTTTAACAGTAAAATTTTGTAAAATTACTGAGAGTGAAATTTGAATCAATAATGTTTCAACATTTATGTTATCTTTTATCAACCCAAATCTTTTCTCTAGAATCCTATTTGCGCTTCATTTATGGTTGGGGGCAGTTAGTTTGAAATACAAATTAATCTTAATGATCGTCCAAAAGAGAAAAAAGAAAGTTTTTGAATTTATTAATAGAAAACTGTTAAATCTGTTTCAAAATTGTTTTTTTCATTTTTTTTTTAATTTAGAGATATCTTGTTGCTTCTCTAGGTCAAAAAGAAGACTAAATTATGAAAGCATTGACGGCATAAGCAAAAAACATACAGTAACTTTTCATTAATCCAGACCCAATAAATCTGACTTTCCTTAATTCAGACAGCCATTTAGATGTACATACTGTATAAATAGAAAGTGAATTAGCGCAATAATGTATTTTTGTAGGCAGGGGTGCCCATCCCTCCCAAGTTCAATGGTGTACATTCCCTCCCCCCCAAATTTGTTCAGTCCTCTCTCCCTTTTTTATTTTTAAAAAAATATTTTTATTTATTTTCTTTAAATATTTTTTTTTAATTTATTTATTTGTTTTTAATTATTATTTTATTAGAAAAGTTCACTGCTACGTCAATAACATACACACACACACAAACTAAATAAATAAATGAAATAAAATGTAAACAGAATAAAATAAAATAATTTAAATTTAAATAATACAGGGTTCGTACGCTCCTTCAAAACTCCTCCAATACTCCTTCATTTAGGGAAAATTTTTGAAGCGCCCTTCAAACTCCATCATTTTGGTTTTAAATCCTTCAAAACTCCTTCTTTTTTTAGTTCATGACTACATAATCTTCCTCTATGACAGTAACTTACAATCCTTTGATTGTAGTAATTTCGTGTATATATATATATATATATATATATATATATATATATATATATATATATATATAGATAGATAGATAGATAGATAGATATGATTTACAAATTGATCATAGAAGTCATAAAAGTTGAAGGTGAAAATATTATTAGATGACTAAGACATTTCATAACTGAAGTAAAACATGCTTAAATGGCGCTTGGCTGTTATTTTCAAATTTTATGATAATTGCTTTTCCCGCCACCACACTCTCAGCAGCAAAAGTCAGTTTGTCTAATTATTATTTAAATATTTAAAAATACATAAGTAACTATAAAGTAAGACAAAACAACGTTCTATATTAAGTGATTGTTTTAAAAAACAATTGTTTAGTAAATCACAGTTACGATACTGTACAAAGGGTCATTCACAAGTGATGTCATCCCTTGAGGGGGAGATGAGTTCACGAAATTGTGACAAGGGGAAGAGAGCGGGTGTCAAAAAGTGACATCACACAGTTATTGTAACAATATGTTTTTAAAAAATATGACATATGACAAGAAGAGGAGTAAGGTGAAGTGTGACAGAGGGGGAAGGTTGTCGAATACGTTGAGAAAAAACTGCAACATCATTTAATGACAGCCCATTAGTACTCCTTCAAAATCTCATTCTACTCCTACAAAACTCCTCCAATACTCCTTCATTTTATTTCTGAAATTGAGTACGAACCCTGTAATAAATGAATGAAAATAAATTTAAAAAAATTAAAAAATCCCCCCTTAAAAATTTTGATGGCACAACTTTCACCATAATTCCCCCTCTGTGGGCACTCCTGTTTGTAGGTCTGTAAAATAATGTGTGTACTACACACTATACTTAATTTTCTCTTATGTGGTTTTATATTTCATTCTCTTGAATTAAAAATACAATTTTTACTGTGTACAATAGCTTTTTTCAGCACCTTGGCTCAATTAAGATATTTTGTTTCATCTGTACTTGCATTAATTTCAAGGGCCTGGATCCTTGCCTTTAATTAATACAGAGTGGCGACAGATCAGGGAATCCTACATGTTGATTTCCTACAATATTTCTCTGTCGATAATTTAAAATGCTATTTTTACCAAAAAAAAGAGCATCTTTTCAAAATATATTTTTAATTAACAGCTTAAACCGTTTTAAACACTGCATTTTATTTAAATTGAAATACTTTTCAGGTAGGGCAAATAAATGGAACCATTGTAATTGGTAACGTAAATCAGGGAAAAGTCGGGGAACTTTTTTTTCCAGTTCCTGACGCCACCCTGTAATATTAATGTCATCAATAGAATGTTAACACACGAACCCTTCTACTGTAAGATCCCTGTTAATGATTTTTCTTTGTTATTGTATGCTAGCTGCCTCGCACGACTTTGCATGGTCTACCTGGAAAATAAAAGTTAGGTCACGTGACGCATGTTCAACAATCAGCCTTAAATAATGGAAAAAAGAACAACAAAAATACTGCTAAATTTCCCTTTAAAATACCGAATAAATTGATTGCAACTCTCCATTAATTCTTGATTATCTTTCGCTGGCTGTACATTGTTTATTTACTACAGTATAACCTCGATTTAACGATTTTCAGGGAACTGGAAAAAGTTATCATTAAATCAAGGATATCGTTAAATCGATGAGCATAGACAGCCAATGCAGTCAAATCCAGACCAGTGAAATGTTTCTTTAAATTGAGGAAGAAATCTTTAAATCGGGTATCGTTAAATCAAAGTTATACTGTATATTATTATTTTACTATATTTATAAATAAATCAATATTAATGATGCTGAAGATTATATTATTCCCTTTAACGTAGCATCCTTTTAGGAAAGGTGTTTGTTTTAAAAAAAAATATTGGACAATTCATTTTTGCATTGAATAAATATATTTTAAACAAGCCCTTGACATATTCTTGTTATCTCATTAAAATACTTTTTGTCAAGTGTTGCACTGTTATATTGAATAATTTTTGTTATCTTTTTGAAAGTATTTTATTTTTCTTTTAAAACTCAATTAAATACTGCTGGAAAATGTTCTTGCATCACATGTATGAGTTGAATTTCTGCACTATTTGTCAAAGCAATGCATTTATTAGTCTTGTTGCTTTCTAGTCCTATAGTTGTTGTTTTATTGAAATAGATTGAAAGCTAATTTTTATTTTTTCTTCAATTTGTTTCGTTTGTGTGTAAGAAAAAAAATAAGATCTTATTATCAAAGTGCCAATTAGAAATATTTCAGATATTGCGCATTTGAAAGAAGAGTGCCCTAATACGAAGAAATGAAATTTTACAGGAGTAGCGTTTGAAGTTGAGACTCTTCATGCAATTTGCATTAAGAAAAGTAAGTTTGCTATGCTCTCCAGTGGTTAATATTAGAAAAAAAAATCTCATTATTCTCAGAAGAAGATAACGTCCTTTGAAGGCCTTTAACCCCTTCAGTCGGAATTATAAAATATTGGACCAAAAATGTTGATATTTGGTACACAGTGTACTATGGTAAAAGGTATCTTATAGAAAAAATTTGAGTTTGTAGGAGAAAAATTAAAAGAGTTATGGCACGTTCCGGACTTATATTTTTGAAATCAATATTTCATATACAAAAGCGATAAAATACCGAACAAACTTCATTATAAAATGTTCTACAAACAATTATAAAACATAATATAAGCGTTTGAAACGATTCATTAAAAATGTGATGAATCGTGATTTGATGTGTGATTAATCGTGATTGCTCAATAAAAAATTTCGTATTGTGGCACTCGTTTTCCAAACGAGCGATATGAGGCAGTGAGAAGCAAAAGGATGTAAGTGGACATTTTCAAGTTTTGAGTAAAACGCGCTTTAAGTTCTAGTACTGGGTAGGCTTTCATTGAAAAGTTTTTCCAAATCATGCTGTATAGCAGCACCTACCAGGGTTTCTAGTACTATCTCTTGCCCCAAAACAGAGGAGAGGTTAACCTACCATTTGTATGGATTATCTCCAAATTTTTAATTTTGTCACTTACATCCCATTCCTTCTCACTGCTTCATATATTAAACTAAAAAACTACTATTAATTGGTAAGAAAGTTTCCAAATGTGTTTAAAATCGTTTTTTAAACTACTTTTCATCTTGTAGCTCTTACTGTTTTTTTTTTCGATACAAGTGTAAATTCTTTCAGATTTCCCTTGAATAAAAGTTATGGAGAAAATAATGCTTTAACAAAATGTCTTAGTCGTGTTTCCAGTTCTTATATTTAATGTACAACATTGTTGTACATAAATATTTCTATCACTTTGTAAATGATGCCGTTTCAAATTGTTTAAAGAGATATATTCTGTTTGGTTTGATTATGCAGTTTATTTCTCTGTATTACTTTTCATTAATAAATTGACTATTGTTCTGCTTTTTCATACCTTATTGCGATGAAATGCGTACAAGTGAATGTTTAATAATGTGAACACATACCCCTTATTTGGTCAGAGGCGATGGATTCCTTGCCTCTTGCTCTCTTAATCAGAAACGTCATAATGATAATCAAACCATAAAAATGATTTTTTCAAAAAGTTGAAGAGTTACTGAATTCTTATCTCTCTTATTTCTGAATCTACAGAAACTAAAAATATAACACTCCTGTGGTTAAGGAAAACTGAATCGTAAAGCAAATTAAGAAATTCAATGAAAAATCTGTTTTAATGAACACTTTCTAGCCTAAGTTGTTTTATCTACATGGGTCATTCTTCAAAAAGTAACTTTTCTGTCACATGGCTTTTACAGTAAAAACTTAAAGGAACAATTCATTTAACAATGATTATTAATTTCATCAGTAATATATCTATTTAACCCTGCCAACAATTTTTTAATAATAATTTTTATCTTAGTATATTTTTGGTTCACAACATGTGAATTCTCATCTCCGTGGCATGTCACACACCTGCAGCTTAATAACTTGTTTAATTAAAAGTATACACTTATTTATTTATTATTTCTTTCACAAGTGTCTCAAATACTAATTGTTTAAGTACATTTAATTTTTTAAAATTGTGTTTTAGTTCGTTTTAGTAATACAAGGAGTCATGTCACACAATAAATTCTCACCTCTGTTACGTAAACACAAAATGCCATTCCTCATTAACACGTGGCAGTAATGACATCAAATTTTATTTTCCATCATACAAGGGAGCCCCCTTGTTTATTTTTAGCTATAGTTGAAGTTGTGAGATTTTTGTTGAAAAACAAGAAGATAGATTTTGCTTTAAAAACTTAGTGTAGTTATTCTTACTTCTGACCTCTGTGAACTTGAATTTCAGGGATTTAAATTAATGTAAAAAAAGAAGTGAACATGTTTTCATGTGCTTAACATGCGCAGATTGTAGCAACGAAGAAAAAAAGTTCTCTGAAAAATGTATCCATTAGGCCTATATTAATGGAAAATTCCTCACCTCCGTGACCGACCTTATCAATGTCATTATTTTTGAGGTGAAAATAATTGATGGAGGGGAAATACATCAATAACAGGCATTCTAACAAAATTATAAATTGCCTGTATATCCTTAAATTTACTAAATACTACTTTTAACATTCATTTGAAATTACTAATTAAGCCGTACTTTAATTAAGAGAGCTTAATATTATATTCGCACTAATCATTAAAATAGCTGATTGTTTGCCCAATTAACAAAATCACTACTTCGATATTAAATTGGCCTCAATTAATATCAAACACATTAAAAGTTTTTTTTTTTTTTTTATTTCTGTGAACAAGGCATGTTTTAATTTTTTTAATTTATGAGTAAAATAATTGGAACTTAGCTGGGCCATTGTTTGTGGTTACTTCTAATAGGTAGCACTTTCATGTAAGAAAAAAAAAGGTTTCGAAATTGAAAAATATTTGCATTCAAAATTTACGTTTTCTGGAGAATGACCCACATATAACTCTCTAGACTAGGGACTATCAAAGTTATCTTTCTGAAAAAATACACAATAATGCACTGAATAGTGCATAATTGACTTCCTTTTTGATTGAATAAAAGCTTTATTTTATAGCGTTTGATTTACATGTTCAGCGGAAATGATGGACTATTAAAACTTGTTTGTTACTCACTGTAAATAACGTGCAGGAAAGGCCTCCATGTGTTGTGTAATAAATTATTCTTCGTAGTGTATAATGAGAAATGGTCAAAGTGAAGCTTGAATTAAGAAAACTGTTCTTGTTTGTTTTGTTTTGTTATTTGTTACAAATGAAAGCTGTTTTGAATATGAAAATAAAAATATTTTTATACTGCATAATTTTTGTGTATGAGTATGTTTTCAGTTCAATGTTTTATTTATTTTTTAAGATTTTATGAACTTTATTTTTGTGGCGATCTGTTTTCTTCCCTCCCAAAACTGGCCCTGCAAAAAAAGTAAAAATTAAATAAATGAAGTCAAAAAAAAAAGTCTAATGAAAAATATTATTATAAATACTATATCATTTTCTCATGTTTAACTTAATATTGAAACATTATTTTTTACACATTTCTATAATTTTTTATGAAAAGAATTATTTTCAGATTAACCACATTTAGTTAAAAAACTGCCAAATTTATGTATTAATAAATATTGTTAAATTTATTTAAGTGAAAGGTGTTAATGGGCTTAAAATCGACCTCCAAGAATTTCAAGATGAGTCAAGGCATTCCCCAGGGCTCGGGTTTGAGTCTCTTTTTATTTACACTTTTCATTGCTGAAATCGAAAAGGCTATTGGGAACTGTGAAGTAGGTCTGTTTCGCAGACGATATTGTTCTATGGAGTTCAGGCTCTGATATTCAAAAGGTTGAAGAGACTGAATCTGGCTCTGTCCGAGATATGGAACTTTGCCTTGGACCACAAACTGGACTTTAACCCTTCTAAATCAACCCTGTTATTCTTCACCAACCAACCGAAAATTATATAACTTTCAATTTCATCCAAGCATCTTTATGAACGGACATCTCCTTGTGGTGGAGAAACACCCAAAGTACTTAGGCTATATATTGGATCCTGAGATTTTGAGTAATGGTTACTTGAAACATCTTGCTTTGAGAGCTAGGAAGCTCTCAAATATACTTAAATACATTTCAGGCCGTGATTGGGCTGCCGACGTTAGTACCCTTAGAAACACCTATGTCACTCTTATTCGACCCATTTTGGAGTATGGTTTTCCCATCTATCACAGTGCTTCCGATTCAAACTTAGAGATAAGAACGTGTTCAACTGAGCACTGCAAGGATCATTGCGGGTTTACGTAATTCTTGTCCAAATGACATTGTAGGGTAGACCGGGGCACGTTTATGCATTGGGCACGTGCCCTTTTTCCAAAATGAGTTATAACTGGAGAGCCAAGAGCCATACCAGATTAATGCTGCTCCCTAGCAAATATTCTCCCAAGTTTTTGAGCATCAGTCGAGCTTCGATTAAGCATGTGGATAAGAAAATCTGTTTTCTATCAAGTTGAGTAAATTTTGTGTTGAACGTTTTGAACCTTATTGTGAATAAATAATACTTGGTTAAGAAAAAATAAAAATATAAAAATTAGCAGAATTTTATCCTTTTTTGAGAATTGTATTTGTATGAACCAAAAAGTTATTAAATTTTGTTGCACGTTAAAATTAAATCCAAACTTGGGAACGGGGCACATTTACGCACTTTCATTGGGGCACATTTATACGCACGTTCTTACTGTGTCTTATTACTCTGTCTTACTTCTAAGCGGGCCCCGGACGCTTTTTTCGCTCTGTACTGTCTCAAACCTTTAGTATTTTCAGGTCATTGAGTTTTGAAAATCACTTTTAATTTTTAATGAAGTAACAGATTTGTATCTTATAGCTTACAATCATATAGTGTTGTCTTCATGCCTGTTCAGCCTTAACTTCATACACTATTCAACCAATAATACATTTTCCTTATTTTAAAGTTGGTAAAACATTACGTTCAAAACACTAACAGAACCACGTTAGATGTCAAAATAATGAAAAGGCTTATTGATAATTCAAGTATTTCTCTCACTAAACCTTCCACATCGTCACATATGGACTACCCCAACTGAGACCATTTGAAAAAGTAGGATCAAAGCTTAGGATCCAGGAAAGGATTGTGAGCATCCTCCTTTTTTCCTTAACTGATACTCCAATTAAAGAAGCCCTCAGACAAGAGCAGTTAGAAGCTACAAAGAAAAAAACATAATAGTCAGAACAAAACAAAAAGGAGAAATTACTTTAAGAATTACAAGTTTCTATTTAAACAGAAATAGAAGACATCAAAGAAAAAAGTATGAAACCAAAACCTACGACAGGGAAAAAATTAGTAAGCACTTTGTAAAAAGGAAATTAGTGAACGATTCTGTTTACGAAGTAGAAAATTGTGCTTGCAGCTATTGTTTGAAAGTATACAATCAATTGAAAAAAGGACACAACAGGGTTCAATGTCTTAGATGTCAATACGCAGTCCCATGACAGGTATGCGAAAATTTTTTTTTATTTTTGTTAGTAGAATCTAACAGTGATGAAGAAGATGACTAAATAGTTTCTGTTTTTAATTAGCAGTAAGCCCAATGATTTTAGTTTAGCCTATAAAATGTTCTTTAATTAATTATTTGTGATTTTCTTATTTTTAAAGTGTTTTAAGATAAATAAAATATTTAAATTTGGTTAAATATATATTTCACTTACTATTCAGTATAATTTTTACCATGCGTAAACGTGCCCCGGTCGATGCGTAAACTTACCCCGTATTCGGGGCAAGTTTACGCAACCGACTTGCTCTCAAAGAACATTTTTTTACGGCTAAAAACACAAGCTGAGCAACAACTGAATGTACAAATTTTGACTTCATACCCTGCTTCATAAAACCAAAATGTCTAAAATTTCCTAGATTAAAACATAAAAATTAGAGAACTCATTTAAAAAAAAAATCCTCGTAACGTGCTCCGGTCTACTTTACTCTTTCAGACTAATTTGCAGCCTCTGAGTCTTACAAGAAAAGCAAGTTTGGCGAAGTACTATAATAAGCTTTCTGGTATTGGCACAATAGATTTAATTCTGCGTTTTGAGACCTTGTAAAGCATAATTCTGTAACTACATTTTCCAAATGTTCAAGGTTTCCTTGCACTTAAAAATGAAAGTTTTTTTTTTTTCTGACATTTTTAGGAACGAGTCATGCAGTTTTTCCTGAGTTGGAGTCCCCCAACAAAGCTGGGTCTCTAAGCTATAACTTGTGCTGCTTATAGATAAATCCAGGCCTGCCAGCAACAATTCGTAAATTTGGAGACAAGTGCGGTAGAGGGGTGGGGAGTCGGGAGGAATGGGACAGCTGCATTAATAAGCCGAAGTAAAATGAGAAAAATAAATTTCTAGCTGATCCGGTAGTTGTGTAACAGCTTTAAACTCTTGCAGGACTCGACTCTGCATCTGCAACATCTACTGGACAAGATAGAAATACTTTTTCACGCTTTATTGCGGCTTAATGCAGCTGTCCCACTTATTCTCCCGCAGTCCGATTCTTCCCACCTCTCCCGTAATTACTGTAATTATTAATACGTAAGTAAATAAACCTTTGAGGAAACCCCCCCCCCCCCCAGAAAATTACAAAAAGTAATCACAAAATTAACGTAAAAACATCGTATGAAATCTATATATATATAAAAATGGAGTTTGGTAAATTTGTCCCTAAGATCTTAGAAACTACCCGGCAGATTTGGCTGAAACTTTCACCGTTTGTTCAGTTTGGTACTGGGAAAGTTTATAGACCAGTTCGAAAAAAATCCGATTGATAGTTCCCTTTTCATTCCAATTTTTGTCCCAATTTTCGCATAAATGCCCCAATATGGGGGTGGAAAAAAACGTGCACATACTAACATTTTATGTCCATCGAAAGCGCCAATTTTTCTGCTGAAGATAGCATCTGTTCGAAGTTTCTAAGTTGTATAAAAAACGAGTTATGAGCTTTTTTGCTCCCTGTTCGAAGGCTTTCATCAGCCCAAGTGATTATTTAGTGTGTCATCTCAACTCCCAAGAACTGTTGTATTGTTGAATATTTTTGCGTTTCGTCTGACTTTTTGAGGCTTTTCTCAAGTCAATTCTTAAAGTAACGTTTTTCTACAAGATTGGCTAAAAATAAATGGATTTGACTGATCATTTTACTTTTAAACGGAACTTATGTAATTAATGGTTTATTATTATTATTTATGCTGATTGGACACTTGCTCGCCAGAATTTTTTCAGAAAGCTTTCAGTAGCTGATGCATTTGGCAGTTTTTTTCCACTGTCGCTGTTTTTGAGCCCAAAGACTACGTAATAATGTTTCTCAGCTTTCACCATATAAACAAAATATCGCCAATTAAAGATACTTAAAAAAAAAATAATACTGTGTAAAATAATTCAACAACTAAATTAGGCAAATCCATAAACCGCACAAAAACTTCCATTAATTTTTCTTTTTGCACGATTTCAAACATTCGCCAAATTTTACTAGTACTTATTTTGGAAACATTTCGGATGAAACCGTTTAGGGCCTTTTTTTTTTTTTGACCAAAAGTATCTCAGCATCTGACAACAATATTTCTATAATAAAAATTAGTAAGGAGGGAGAGTATTATCGAAAGTGTCCCAAAATGATTCTCGCAAATTTGGTAAGATTTTAAACCGCACCAAGTGTTCACAAAAATTGAAATTTCCCAAAATAACTAAAGCAAGTGTAAGGAGAACACGGGCTGCTACATTTTTTAAAACAGTTCGTACATCAATAGCTATACAGAGAAGGTTTTAAATTAAAAAAAAAGTACTAACAGATAAATCTTTTTAAACATACTTATTGCTATTTTAGTTTAATGAGTAAGGAAGAAGCTCGATTTTTAATCACGTCAAAAAGGTTTGTTTTAAATTCTTTCGCTTAAAACAGAAAACGAGGGCAAGTAACGATTGTTTCTCATAATTATTACTGACCCAGGCAACGCCGGGTATTTTTGCTAGTATTACTATATAACTATAACTTAATAAAGGAAATGGTTTTAACGCGGGCCACGTAAAAAGCTCCCAGATGCGATCGCATTTTTCGCAGACCGTTGCCCAATTTCTGGAGCAGAGGTTGAGAATCCCTGTCTTAGAAGACATGTGAAATTTTGAGGCAAACACAAAAATATTCCCCCATCCCACATCTCTCCCGAAAACAACATCTGGGATTCCTATTCCTATTCAGAGTCACAACTGACTACAACTGTATTTATTTCGAGGACTGCATACTAAGTGCCTTGCCTCCATTATTTTATGTACCGATAGATGGCAGCACCATCACCGGATCGAACAGTTAATGAGAATTTAGAACTAGTCCAGGAGCTAATAGCTACCTGGTGCTAGCACCCCCAGAGGTATCGTTTCACTTGGAGGACATTGAGACCACGAGCATATTTAACGTCGCCCAGTCCCCTTTAATGACGACGGTGGGTCTTCGACCATCGAGGTTCGAACGCAGGACCCTCCGGTTCCCGAATCCGACACTCTACCGATCGGGCTACCACGGCCCCAACATCTGGGATTAATCTTCAGGGCCAACGAGTGACAGCGTCAGCCTATAACTAGAAAATTGGGGCCTGACCCTTGGGGGAAGAAGGTGCACATTGGAGCTGCATTACTGCACAGGTGAAGGGGCCCTACCAGATCGAAGGACCCTGTTCGCTCTTGTTTTGCATGCACTTATAATGGGGCCTCACGTTTAACAGAGCCTTCAATTAGGTCAAACTTGTGCTAAATAGGCATAAAAAAATCGGGAAAAAAGTTTTTAAATACAAGTCAGCGCGAGGCCCTCTAGCCGCGGGGATCTGTGCGGCCGCACGGATTGCACGGCCCTGGAGCCGCCCCTGGTGATGTTATAGGGTGCTAGCATATACGAAGCATGGACACCCCCAATATTGATTCACAGCACCATGACAACCTAACGGTACTTCAGTGTCATGCTTCAGTCACATGTGTTGGCACTATCATGGCGAGGCTCCCCAGAACCATTTTTTAGCGGGATAATGCTCAGTCACATATGGTAAGGGTGTCAGGGAACTTCTTCTTCCACATTATCACTTTCTCTGGCCTGCGCGATATTCTGATTTGCCACAAATAGAGCATATCTGGGATCACTTGAGACGGTAAACTGGACAGCTTTTGAGTTAGATCGAATTAGTCGTGAGTTTACAGTAACTGTGGTACGAGATGACGGAGGACATCGTTCGAGATTGTTATGCCTCAATGCTGGCCTGTATTGCCTGGTATCTTCAAGCTTAGGTGACTCAACAGGGTACTTAAACCTCCATTCATTTGGGGTTTTTCCAGTAATGAATCAGCATTTTGTTTTCATTTTGCAATCAGTTTTTAATATCAATGCTGCCGTATCGTGTGTAAAATTTAGTTTCATTCTGACTACTTGTTCTAGATGTCTAATTTTGTGTGGCTAGCAGTACATAATTCCAATCGAATAGGGAAAAAGCCCGTTTTCAGGGTGTACCGAAGGATAAATATGTTTATATTATGGCTCTTTAAGCTTTTTAGTAGACGTTACTGGGAGACTTTCAAAAGCTTCTAGGGTCGCATGCGGCCCGCAGATCACACGTTGAGTAAGGCTCTTCAACTTTGTATCAGCTTTCGGTATTTGAAACGCGGAAGTCTTGCTAATCTCAAGGAAACCTCTTTTCATGATTTTGTAACTGATGACTTAAAATTTGTTTGATTTGATTCATATTAGTATTTCATATTTCCATAGCTTTCAATTCCAGCTGACATTTCACAATCTCCGGATTCTTTGAGGAGCGCCATTTCTTCAAATAGTCATCTTAAGCAATATTATGTCATTATGTAAAATGTAACATGCCTTGGTGTCTTCTGACCCAAGAGGCAGCTGCTGGTCCAGAAGCGTAATCCTCAAACAATCCTTACCTTGTCCAATTTGCGAACCTCAAATACTTTTACTTTTCTTATCTTAATTAATTCCCCTTTGTAGGTAGAAGAGGATTCCCCACGAAAAGTAAATTTGCTTCGATTCCATTCGACCCAGCTAATTGTTCCTTATTAGCCTAATGATGGCAGCTGGCTACATACCGAACGATTGCTTTAAAGGTAGATCATCCATGGATGCTATGCGTTAGGGAATTTGAATGTCCCAACATGAGGTCGCTACTTTTCGTAGTGATCTGTTCTGTGATCTACATCGGTAAGTCCTGTAGTAAATCACAATTTTTTTCAAACATTTTTCAGTGTCCTCCGGTGGCTAGATTATCCTTTTCCTTGCACTGTAAATTCTCTGTGTAACGAATCTCGTATTAACGAATGTATGGGGGACTCTTAATTTGTTTTTAAAATTCCAATTATCTGACATTTTGCTGCTCGATCTGCTAATTAGTTGAACATGCAATCTTTCAACAGCGAACTCATAATTAGAATTCCATTAGAGTCCATTTAAATTTCTTTTAAAGTGCATGCAATACATTTCCTGTTACAAGCGTGCAAAATATACACATTCAAACATATGCCCATAGTTTTTATTTATTTGGCAACACTAAATCATAGAAGTATCTCATAGATAAATTAGTGTTCTGCAGTCATGTTGATTTATTGTTTTCAGGTACTTTCTCTGTCTCTGATAACGATACTTTTCTTTTTTAAAACTTTGCAAGAGAAGTACCGTTTGACCCATTGTTTTCGAAGCTACATTTTCCAGCTAGGGTCTAAAAATGATAGCTTCATTGCCAGGACAAATGCAGAATTGCAAGCAAGAACCAAAAAACACCTTACAACATCCAGAGACTGCAGTTTCGCCCTTATTTTGAGCTCAGCAGTCTGGAATAGTATCCTATATAATATATAGTTTTATATGTATATATATAGTATAGTATATATAGTATAAGTAATAGAATCCATCATTGCTGCAAGCAAAAACCTTCAATGCCATTCCGTGTCTGCAAACCTCTAATGGTGTGATAAAATATGAGGCAGTGAGAAGCAAAGGGATGTAAGCGGACCTTTCCAAGTTTTGAGTAAAACGCGTTTAAAGATAAGATCATGGGTAGGCTTTCATTGAATTGTTTTTTCTAAATCATTCTGCATAGCAGTACCTACCAGAGCTACTTGTACTATCTATTGCCCAAGACATAAGAGAGGTTCACCTACCATTTGAACTGGTTATCTCAAAATTTTAATTTTGTCCCTTACATCCCTTTGCTTCTCACTGCCTCATATGTTTAGCCAGAAATGTGAGGATATACTCAGCTGTTTTGTGAAGTGTTTTCCTTCAACTCTGCCATGGCTATTGCAGGATGATGAACCTAAAATAAAGTAAAAACCTCAGTTTCACCAGCAGGTTGCAAAGAGTTGTTTGGTTTTTGCTTGCTTTTTCAGCTGTTGAGAGTTTTTCATCTTGTTTGATCAAAAAAAAAAAAAAAAAAAAAAAAAATATTAATTTGAATTTTTGGCATCTTGAATTCAAATTATGTTTTTCGCAATCACGAGCGTGTGTGTGTATGAATGCGCGTGTGTGTTTGTGTAGGCGCATTAGTGGGGGTGCGTGTGTGTGTGTATGTATGTATGCATGTATGTGCGTGTTGTGTATGCAGTGCTGTGTGTGTACGCGCGTGTGTGTAGGCGTTTGTGTGTGTGTGTGTGTGTGTGTGTGTGTGTAGGAGTGTGTGTTTGTATCTGGTGTGCAGGCATGATTGTGTGTATGTGTGTGTACGCGTGTGTGTAGGCGTGTGTGTGTATGCGTGTGTGTAGGCGTGTGTGTGTAGGATATGGACGCAACCTGAAGACGGTTTTCGTAAGAGGAGCAGCATCGTGAGGCCGGTCGACGCGACGGTGGAGCTGGCAGAGGGTGCTGGCGAGAAAATAAAATGATAGGAATTCAAAACAGTCAAGTGAGAACAATAAGCAATCGTGATTGCTCAAAAAAAACTTAACTACAGTTTGTACTTTTAATTTGTGCTCTGGGTTCTGGTGCTACTGAATGACATTTTATTTTTAAATGCCTCATGTTTTTTTTAGTTTTTAGTGTTTTTAAACATTTTTATTAATCATACGACGCCTGATATACATTTTAAAATACATATCGCACACACTTCTAAATAAGAGCGACATTGAAACTTTGCATTTAGCCTCATATACGATGAAAATTTATCTCTAAAAAATTTTCTTTTATATCTCTCCTTTTCTTTTCCCGATTTCAAGAGTAATTTTCATGTAAATTCGCTAATATGAAATTGAACACAGTGCAGCTCATTTTCATATTCCACCATTTTAAAACCCTCTTAAAACTGCAACAAGCGATTCCCCCCCCCCCCTTTTTAGCCTTGTACGATTAGAACGAGCATAATAGTGTTTAAATCCTTTAAACAACACTAGTTAACTTTTAGTCTAATTCAAGGGTTCCCAAACTGAGTGACACGATACTCTGGGGTGTCTTAGGAGGAGGTGAGGGGTGCCGCGAGGTGTCCATGGTATCGATGTATGTGTATGTAACAGAGACAGTGTAGCGTGCAGTGAGAAAATTCTAACTCTTTAAAGTTCGCTCTCCGTGTCGCGAAACGGAAAAGTTTGAAACCCCTATAGTCTTATTCATTCAAAATCAGAAAAACGACTGGGGGGGGGGCAACTGTTAAGTAACCTTTCCTGCCTATAGTTGGAATGAATTAGTACTATAGTTTATAATGTTGATTTAAAGGTTTGAATAAAGAAATAATGCTATTAATACTTTCCTGCTGCATGATTTTCACCCTTTGTGAATTCAGTTCAAAACTTCTACTTGCACTCTCAACTTTAGACTCTTGGCCAAAATTTTTATTCGTAGTTTTGTGGTGCATTTTCAGCAAGAGTGCATTAACAAACCGTTTTTCACATATATATTTTTTTCTTTCTCACTGTCGTTTGGGGAACAATGATTCGATTAATTAGGCAAAAAGCACCTTGCAGTACTAGGGCTGCCAGGTTCGACTACTATTAACCATTTTGGCTATTATCGATTACACTTGGCTAGAAAAAAGTTAAAAGTATTAGCCAAACCGATCTACATTTTTGCTTAGTATTTATCATTCACAACATGATTAAGACTAAGAAATGTAAAATTTATTGATCAGAAGATTTAAATATAATAATGAAGCAATTATTTAACCAATACATTGAGAAAAATGTTCAAGCATGTAAACAATCATATCAATCAATATATCTGGCACATAAAAGAACAGGTAATGTCTCATAAGTCTTTTGGTAGCCATTGAAGACTTCCAATACCCAGAAGGGATAGCGATTTTCCTACAGATTGATTATTTTTGGCTAACTTTTTCACGAAGCAGTTTGGCTATTATGGCCAATACAGGGAACTAACTTCATACATATGTTGAAGTGTTAAACAAAAATTTCAATTCCACACACACACACACACATGACGTTTTCAAAGTAAAACAATCTAAAAATTGGTATACAAATTTTCTGGTTCAACTAGATCAATTCACTTGTCTTGTCAAGAGACATTTTTTTTGTTCTATTTTATGGGGAGCTGTGCAGTGTTGCAGCTAGTCATTGATATAAGGTAGGGCACTTGACTTGCACCAACTTAAATTAAAATATTCAGGGGGGATTGGGAGGGGCATACCGGGGGTCTCGTCGCGGGAAATTTTCTAAATTTGAGATGAAAAATAGTGAGTTAAAAAAAATAAGCATTTTAAAGTCATATAATTAAAATTAGAGCCCCGAAAACTCGACAAGCCTGACACATATTTTTTGGCTTTGAAAAAAGGAAAAAATAAATACAAACACGCATAGTATTTTTGCAAAAAGGTACTTTAATTTACGCATTTTTTTAAGATCAGTTGTTTTTTCTTTAGTGATATCGGCTAACGTATTCAAGTGTAAATGCAGTCTCTCACAAAACACACACACACACAAAAAAAAAAAAAAAAAAAAAAGGCGAAAAATTTTACCCCATGTATGGGCCAAAGTGAAAAATTAAATATTTTTCAAATGAAATATTTTCTACTTTGTTACTGAAAATATTTTTTATCAAATGAATTGATAAATAAACGAATGAATGAATAAGTAAATAAATAATGAAGTACAAGTAGTTAGTTAGTACAAATTATTCAATAAGAAGTTAATTACTTACTAATATGGGAAACAAAAATGAGTAAATAAAGTATTTAATGAATTAAAAAAAAAGCGAATTTGAATTTGTTAATTAATGAATACATAATTAATTGAATAAGTAAACGAAATGAGCCATTTCACTTTGCCCAGTGTGCACTTCAGAAATTCTGAAAACATTTAAAGTCAAAACATGCCTAATATTAACTGAATAAGTACTGCACTAGACAACAGTATGCCTCAATCTTAATATATAAAAATCTTCTGTGCGGACGATTGTCACCATAAGGTTTTTAAACGGCTAGACCAATTTTGATCAAATTTTTTGTGTGTAATTAAGTTGTGACAAGCATGGTTTCGAAGCGCGATGGATCGAATCGGAAACGTTTTTGTTAATTAATTAATTAATTTAAACATTGGATGGTTATATCTCCCAAATGATTATTATTTATTTTAACCTATTTTTGAGCGAGAACTGAAATAAATATTTAACCCGTTGCCAAAGGACAATAAGAAAGCCAGCTCTGCTTTTTATAATGAAATTTCCTACTGTTATAGTAGGAAATTTCTGTACTGAGAATAGATAAAACGTAGAGAGTGAGAGTGAAGCCTTCATTTTTCTCTCTTGAAAGCAACGATTTTAGGTCCCGTGATATATTTTAAAGTAAAGTACTGGAAGGTTCACGCAAAACGAATGTTTTGATTGGCTGGATTACAGCAACGTGGTGGCTTGGCGACTTTGGTTATAAACAAGAGAGTTGCAAGATCATTTGTTTACATTTTAAAGCTATTGTTTATGTAATTTATTGTATTTTTTGTTTATTTGGCGAAATATTTCAAATTTTCAAAGAGTTGTTTTTCGTTTTTAAAGAGTTTTTAGTTATTTTAGTTGAAGAATGTGTTTATTTTACATCGGGAGGGGGGGGGGGATGAGTGATTTTTGCTTATTCAGAGAACTTTTTTACCTTTATCATTTTTTGAAATGATATCCTTTCGATTGTTTCATTCTTTTTCATACGGGGAATGTTGCACCGGGATTTCCCGTTTGTTCTAGATGGAGTTTTTTTACACTTAATATCTAAGGACGCTTTTGATCCCTTGAGTATGGCAGAAGGAACAAACGATCAAGTACGGGAGAAAAAATAGTTAATAAAACAACTGCTCAGTGGGTATTAGATAAAGCAAGTTGTAATAAATATACGCATTCTGACACCAAGCAACTTAAAACATTTTCTTTTTACTTATTTTTTTCAACAAAACTGTTCAAACACTTGATAGTTTATTTAACTTTTCAATTTACAAAGTTTGAACAGAACAACGTCTGTCGGGTCCTCTAGTTATTACTTAAAATGTTAATTACGAAAACTTAATCCTTTTACAGACCAAAAATTATTTTTGAAAGACCACAAAATATTGCAATTTTTGTGTCGCTTGTTTTGAACATTACAGCACATAAAAAAAAAAAAACAATGTAGTATTTTAAAATAAAACTTGCATCGAAACGTATTTCATTTTATTTTTGGCAGTAAATTTGTATTTTCTAAATAATTGGAAAAATTTCCTTCTTTTCTTCATGGGGCAAAATGAAAAATAAAATATTTTTTTCATGAAATATTTTATATGAATTTATTGAAAATATTTTTTATTCAAAAAAAAAAAAAAAAAAAAAAAAAAAAAAACGAGTAAATAAATGAAAGACTGAATAAATGAAACAATAAACGAACAAATAATTATATAAATTAATTAATATATGAGAAAAAATAAATGAACGAATAAAATAGTGAGTAAGTAAGCGAATTATTAAACGAAGGAATGCAAATGAAGTAATAAATAAATGAATAAATAAGTGAATTAATAAATGAATAAATAACTGAATTACTAAACGAAGGAATGCAAATGAATTAATTAATAAATGAATAAATAAGTGAATTGATAAATGAATAAATAAGTGAATTGATAAATGAATAAATAAGTGAATTAATAAATGAATAAATAACTGAATTACTAAACGAAGGAATGCAAATGAATTAATTAATAAATGAATAAATAAGTGAATTGATAAATGAATAAATAAGTGAATTGATAAATGAATAAATAAGTGAATTACTAAACGGAGGAAATCAAATGAATTAATTAATAAATGAATAAATAAGTGAATTAATAAATGAATAAATATGTGAATTACTAAACGAAGGAATGCAAATGAATTAATTAATAAATGAATAAATAAGTGAATTAATAAATGAATAAATAAGTGAACTAATAAATGAATAAATAAATAAATGAATTAATAAATGATTGAATAAGTAAACGAAATGAAATATTTCACTTTGCCCCGCATGCACCTCATCTTCACTAATTTTACAAAACATTTAAAATAAAAATAAGCTTAGTGTATTAAATAAATAAATACTGATCCGAATATTAGTAGGTCTCAATTAATATTAAAATGCTAACAATAAGAAGTTGATCATTTTTCAATAGCAAAACTAATTTTTGACTTACAACAAAATATCACAGTATGAGTATCTAATTTTGAAAATTGTTTGTAATATTATATGCTTCGATCTTTTAAAAGCTAAATAACTGACTAAAATAAAGTAGGAGAATGCAGGGCAAAGTGAAATAGTGCAATAGTTACTCTGGTTTTAGCTCCAGCTATCTAGTAATAGTTTAACTATGTAGTATTAGTAACACGTGTAGCTTACTCCAGTCAAGAAAACGTAAAGGCGATAAGGGGCTTTCAGATGAGTAAAAATTGGTCAAACAAACGTTTTTTCATTCATTATATTTCTAAAAACTACACCTTTAGCTGTACCGTAAAAAAAAAACTGAATCGGTTGAAAACTGGCGAAGTTATGACACTTTTTGTGGGAGCCACGCCCCCCTTTTTTTTTACTAAAAAATTCATATAAAATTGCATGTAAGAAATGCATATAAAATGCATGAGTAAAAAAAAAGCATATAACATTTAAATTTTTAATACTAATACCATTTCTAATGAATCATAAGACCTTATTTGTGGTGAATTAGTATTAAAAACTAAATTGTTTATTCAATAACGAAATTTGCAATAGTAAAACAGAAAATGCTGATTTCCTCAAAACCTAATTTTCGACATAATTACAAAACTCAAACTGCTCCTTGCAAACGAATTATTATTTGAATCTGCTGAAAATTTTATGCCAAGTATTTAAGTGGTTTGTTTTGTGAAAGATTTTTCTGTTTGATTTGTTTTGTGGAGTTTATTTGCTATATTTTATTGAAATATGAACATATTTTATCGAAAACGCCTAGTTTTTGGTTTTTTTTCTCATTATTTATCTTTATTACAAAATTTTGAAAAAGTAATTCCAACATCCTAATTTCGGTTGTTTTACGTATCATATTTAGCTAGTATTTTATAAATTTGATGAATTTTCGTTTGCAAGGAGTAATATGACAAAAGCGTTATAAAATCTAAATTTAAATTTAAAAATAAATTAAATTTTAAAATAATTCAATGAAATTTTATATTTTAGTTGGTATTAGCATCATGTAACTATGCTGAAAATTTCAAAGAAATTCATTGAAAATTACTTGAAAAAAAATTGAAATCCCCGTATCGCCTTTATGATAGTGAAAGAAATACCCGATAATGAGTAGCTCTCGCATATGTTCAATGTAAAACCAAAATTTCCTTTACAATTTTCTTCATTAATATCCGAAAAATGTTTACCTTGATTCGTTTTACGAAAAAATGTACTTTTTAAAATCGTTTGGTCGAGGAATTAATTTTACTTAGGGAAACCATTTCAACATCTACAAGTAGTGCTATGGAACGCTTTTCAGGCAATTAAAACCACTTCCGAAATAGAACAAATTCTTAGACTTCCGTACTGATGGTCATGCTGATTGAGTAATTATGAGAAGCGAATCTTCTTTTACATTCTAGGAACTCCGTGATTTGTTCTAGAATTCTTTAATCTCATTAGAATCCCGTGATTCACAGGAAATGAGATCTACCGACAAGCAAATGTTCGAATTGACATCGTTTGAACAGATGATTAAATAAAACTTTTTTTGTGATCCACTGTAGTTTTTCTCGAGTTCTTAGATTAGCATTAACATAATTGCGGTCTTTTAGAATATGTCTTAAAATTTCCTCCATTGACAGTAAGATGCTGTATCTGGATTTTGGTATACTTTTCTATCCATACACACAGGCAGATCAGCTAACTTCAATTTTACTTGCCCATAAAGTTATACATTGCTTACTGTTAAGACTTGTATAGTGCGTTCACGGGAAAGATAAATTAGATGTAAGCAAAGAAGTGCGCTATTTGACAATGTCAATCACATATTTAGCTAGGAAAAGAACAAATTAGTGCAAGTAGATTTCAAATGTGAATACTTCTTGGTTTATTTTTTATTTTTAATTCCATAGAAAATCTCCAAAAGTAGCATAGGGGTAAACCTTCTGGCAAACTGTTTGTTTACTTTCAGTCAATCTTTTCCGTAAACAGAGTATAGAGGCATATTGTGTGTGTTCGACGCATTTTGGGGTTTGATGTGAAAGTGGTAATAACTGAAGTGGGTGAAGACGCATTATTGCCTCTTCTTTCTAAAAATTTTAAAGTCAAACCTTTGTATATATTTTAAATATATAGCTGTTTAGTTTTAGTTGAGTTTTAGTGTTTTAGTATGACATAGGTGGCCCGCAAAGCTGTTCCATGCTGCCCGTTGTTGTGACCAATGTTACAAATCAAAAAATATATTCTGGAACCTTATTCCGAAACAACCGATCGTGTTCATTCGGTATTACGAATGACTGTTGAGGTTTCTTCGGCCTCGGCAATTCTCGACTTGTCATTTTCTTTTCCCTTTCCACGTCTTCCCATTGTTATCTAAAGAAATTAAGCGTATTTAATTTTATATCAACATTGGCCCTTCAGATTCATCTTTGTATGAAGTACGGCCGTAGGGTAAAAAAAAAAAAAGGAAAAGAATATTTAAGGGATTTTGGCACTGGAATTTTCATGCATATAATTCGGCTTGCAAAAGGGCGCTTTGATTTTTTTTCTATAACAAATTAATATGATTTCAAGTGGATTTATTATTGTGAATTTATTTTAAAATGAAGTGGGAATTTGGATGGCATAACTTTGCAGACGGGGATTTTTACATTGGAACCATTTATATGTGTAATCTCATCTTGGAAATCTAGCACTAAATGTATTTAACTTTTCTGTGCTTCTTACACATGTGTGTGTGTGAAATACTATGTTTTCCTTTCCAGAGGCTGTGACGGGCACTCACAAGAGCAAGCCCGGAGGATACAAAAAAAGTAAGTATTTTTTTTCTTTTCTTTCTTAAGAAAATAAATAAATAAAACTCACTTATAGAATTTTAAACTCGTACTCTATTTTCTCCTTTTATTGTTGCTTTATTCATATGGCGAATTGTTCTACAATAGGCTTGTTTTATTTATTTGGAGGATTTATTCAACATTTTATAATGGTTTCATTTCTTCAATTGGCGGATTATTTTATATTTTAATTGAAATTTTCTTTTTTGAATCTTTTTACTTCCTTTTACAAAAAAGGAAGTATTGTATTCGCGAAAAAATTTTCACTCAAAAATCGACCTTAATTTCCATTTTGCTCACCCCCGAATGAATGTTGAGTTTTTTTTTCCTATCCGACCGCACGTGGATATATACCTGGGAACCTACAGACACCCGAAATATCCATTTTGACGACCCCCGAGTTAATTAAAACGAATTTTCTCGCGACGTCTGTATGTACGTATGTATGTGCGTATGTGTGTATGTATCTCGCATAACTCAAAAACAGTATGTCCTAGGAAGTTGAAATTTGGTACGTAGACTCCTAGTGGGACCTAGTTGTGCACCTTCAATTTTGGTGGCATTCGGATGTTCCTAAAGGGGTCTTTTGCCCCTTTTTGGGGGGAAATCATCGTTGATTTCGATGTAAGCTCAAGTGGTGTTATAATTTGTCGGACACTTGGCGATATATCGCCAGTCTTTTGGTCGCCAAGATTTGTCGCCAACTTGGCGACAAATTTAGAGATTTTTAAAAAAAATTTGGTTTTAATTTGTCCATTGTTGGTGATAGAGAGTAAACAATCGAATGACAATAAAATTGCCAATAATGGGGAAATGACATTAAATTGGAGTAAAAGGAAGTCATGTGATGCACACATCAGCTCGTTTAAAAGAAGCCTATCAGAAAGAGAAAATAATCTATGCTCTAGCCAAATAAGTAGTTTTCATGTAACGAAAATATGACGAAGAATATTCAAGGCTGCCGTATACAGGGCCTGATTACCCAACAGGCTCAGGAGCTTAAACTTCCCCTCAGAACTAACAGGTGACCCAGAAACGACTCAAAATTTTCAGTTTCTGCGATTGAATGTATTTTTAAAAGTCTCCAAACATTATTACTCGCTATATAAACATTTTGGAAGAATTTTATAAAGTGAGGACACAGTTCATAAAATGTGGTAGCAAGCTATTCGTAACTCCAAAAAACTATAGGGGGCGCTGCAGCTACTGTATAATGGCGGATGAAAAAGGTAAAACAAACAAATGCCGTAACTTATAACTTGCTTTGACGCTTAGTGAATGAGTGACGCTGAGTGAATTCATCGTGTTTGTGGGAAACTTTCTTTTCTATTTTTCTGAAATTACATTACACCACAAACTGGCTGAAGCCTGTAATTTACCCCAAAGAAAACACGTGGAATGGAATGTTTTACCTTTTTCGGTAGTAATGTTAATCACTGCAAGGTAGCGTATTCGAGCTCTGGAGTTGCGAATTTTCATCTTCGGAATTTGCCCAACGTGCTATCAAATACTTTATCGCACTTTAAATTTTATAAAGTGATAAATCTGAAACAACTAACTTTCTTTATCTAGTGCGAATGGAAGTACAAAAATATGCAATGTACAAAAGTTCGATATGTCTTGGATGTGGGGGGAGGGGGGATAACTTTAATTGATAGTCTGCTTGGCTGTTTTTGGAAATAATTAATATAGCATATATTAGGGAGTTTTGTATCAAGTTTTAGAAAATATGCACTGAAAACAAAAGGTGGGGGGTCCTGAAACGAGGCTTAGCTTCCCCCAACTCCAGAGGTTAATCGGGCCCTAACCGTACACAGTACGTAGAATGTTGCCAACGTGATAAATGCTTTATGTAGTCATGTTCTCCTGATTTGTGCTCTAACTTTCGGGTTGTAATGCTGACGCTTCAGTCAACAATTACAGTTATAATTCAATAAATTACCGCCGTATAGCCAGGGCTAAGGCAGAAATACATGAAATACACCGCCTGCTCAGTCAATTTCAGCCGAGGACTGCAGTTTCGTGCTTATTAGCACTCATTAGCCCGGCATAGGAGTGACTGAGCTGGAGGTGGAAAATCTCTTAAGGACGCCAAGAGTGCCAAACAAACTGGTAGCTAATACAGAATTAGCACTGATCAGACGAGTGACCGAAGCAATGGTTCGGTTCAACTCGAAGATTGAAGGCAAGGCAGGTATATTCAGTAAGTTACCGCCCTATAGCCAGGGCTAAGGCAGAAATACACGAAATACACCGCCAGCTCAGTCAACTGATGAGTGCTAAGAAGCACGAAACTGCAGTCCTCGGCTGGAATTGACTGAGCTGGTGGTGTATTTCATGAATTACAGTTATAGATAAGCTGAGATGAAATGTCTGGGAGGTCTTTGTGACCACGAAATATTTAGTGTGCGACAGTCACCATTAGCGAACACGGAGAATCGCCAACCGGTCGACATAGAACCCGGAAACCCCCTGTTTCGAGTCCAACGCCTACTGATTAGGTCACGACTACAGCCTTACAAAAATCTATTGTTTGCTAAACTGGTGTTTTCAATTGCAGAGCAGTGCGGCCGGGACGAGCAGTATTACGACCACATACCGGACTGCAAGAACACCTGTGAGACCTACGACAATCCGGCCGTGCTGTGTGCCATAGGAAAACCGGGATGTTTCTGCAGAGAAGGTTTGGTCAAGAGGAAGGACGGCAAATGCGTGCCTCCCAGGGAATGTCCGAGAGGCGGACGTAAGTACCCTCTGCCTCAAAACTTTTTCTTATTTCAGGTCTACAAGGAAATACATGTTTGAACAAACTTTTAAAAATTCCAGTTGCGTGTAAGTGGTGCTTTGGTAACTAACTGCTTGACCTTGGACGAGCTCATTGACGTTTGGTTTGAAAGAAGGAATTCATAGATTGGTACACGCCTATAATCGGTATCGCAACGTAAACCGGGTTTTCACCTAGCAAACTAAAACTTAAACAAATTTAATTTGTTTAAGTCTCAGTGGATCGGAAGTCAACACATCAAAGCCTGACTATACACACCTGTTCATTGAGGATCAATCACGTTATTACAAAATTTCTTTCTTAATTGGTAGGGAGAACGCAAATATTATAAACTAGTGGTACCCGCACGGCTTTGCCCGTAATTGAAAAATTAAAAGGTCTTTTGGTTCGCCTGTATATTTGCAAATAATGTATGGTGAATTTTCTCGCTAATTGGATTGTACCCATGTTACGGATCCACGTTATGATAATTTCGTATCTTGCCAATTGGCTTGTGCCCATGTTACGGTTACACGTTATGATAATTTCGCAATTTACTCGTCCATCTTATGATAGTTTTGTTCTTAAAATTGGAATAGAAAAAGAACCACATAGAATTTTCGAAAAATCGCTTTGAGATGCACACCCCCATGCTACAAACTAACTTTGTGCCAAATTTCATGAAAATCGGCCGAACGGTCTAGGCGCTATGCGCGTCACAGAGATCCAGACATCCAGACATCCTACAGACATCCTCTGGACAGAGAGACTTTCAGCTTTATTATTAGTAAAGATAAAGAAGTCGGCTAAATTAACTGAAAGGGCGCATTCCCAATGCCATAGCATTGAGTTCTTGCAATATTGTACCTATTGAAGTGTATGACGAGATGTTCAACAACCGACCTTTCTAAGCCGCTTTGTATATTTGTATGACACAAGACAGGACGGGTTCGGAAGAAGATCTTGGTCCCTGATCAGCTAGAATGGGAGGAACGTTGTTTCATAACACTCAAGGCGCACCCTATAAGCCGCGTTCATAACGCACTTTTCGACCCGGTAAATCCCCTCTCTGGCTCGACAAAAAACCGATTAAAAAGTTCCCCGCTTCCATGTAAAAGAGGTTCTCTCATTATACCAGAGAAAGCTGTTTTTACCCATCATCCTGAGCGGCTAATAGACGAACTTGTTTCGTGTAATGCATTCTGGGTAAAAACACCGCTTTCACTGCAGAAGCTTGCAGGAACCGATTAAAAAGTTCCCCGCTTCCATGTAAAAAGAGGTTCTCTCATTATACCAGAGAAAGCTGTTTTTACCCATCATCCTGAGCGGCTAATAGACGAACTTGTTTCGTGTAATGCATTCTGGGTAAAAACACCGCTTTCACTGCAGAAGCTAGCAGGAACCGATTAAAAAGTTCCCCGCTTCCATGTAAAAAGAGGTTCTCTCATTATACCAGAGAAAGCTGTTTTTACCCATCATCCTGAGCGGCTAGTAGACGAACTTGTTTCGTGTAATGCATTCTGGGTAAAAACACCGCTTTCACTGCAGAAGCTAGCAGGAAGAGAAAGATTCCACATAAACCCTGCAAACTACAGGAATGCGGTGAAAAGCAGGTTTTTTCCGGGGTCGAAAGTGTCCATGGAAACGGCCCTATACAGTTAGCTCAGAGTTGCGTCTCAATCGACAATACGAAACAGGTTTTTGATTATCGCTAGAAATTCCTTTCAATGGAGTTGGAATGCTATTGATGGCTTTTTTGGTGCCAAATGTTGATGATTTGAATTGACATAGTTGACATCGAGGGGATTGATCGCGCCTAGGAGAATGTGAGGCATGCCATGTGACAATGAATCGTTTGAGTAAACATTTGCATCTAACCCCTTAGCATGCAATGACATCTCAGAGACGTCAAAGATTATGTTATGGCTCATGAAATGAACGAGGACTAGGAAGCATCGAGATCCACCCTGGCACAAGGAAGGAATGACGTGTTGCAGGATGTCTGCCTAAATCGAATGAATAACGTCTCGAAAGCATCGAGGTCCACAGTGTCCCAAGAAACTAACGACTTCTTGGAGATGTCAATCATAAATGACACTAGAAACGAACTACATCTCGGAGGCATCGAGATCCACACTGGCACGAGGAAGGAATGACGTGTTGCAAGATGTCTGCCTAAAACGAATGAATAACGTCTCGAAAACATCGAGGTCCACAGTGTCCCAAGAAACTAACGACTTCTTGGAGATGTCAATCATAAATGACACTAGAAATGAACAACATCTCTGAGACATCGAAGGTCCGCACTGACAAAGAATGAATGACGTCTCGGAGATGTTTGTCTACAGTGACGAAACGAATTAAAAACGAATGACTTTTCGGAGATGTTCATCAACAATCATATTTGGACTGAATGACGTCTCGGAGAAATCAATATTTACAATGACACATGAAACAAATGACGTCGCGAAGATGTCCATTCACAATGATACTTGAAATTGGTGACGTCTATGATACATCAAAGTCAACAATGAAACATAAAACGAATGATGTCCGTGAGACTTCATTCTATGCGAGGTTTCAGTCATTTTAAGTAGTAATTGTAACTGTAAATAATTTAATAGTATGTTAAGGGATGGAGCTTAAGTACTGTCCAACCACGGATTCTATAGAATTTTCAAACGTCCAGATAAAACGAATCTACCTGAATGAGAGGGAAAAGTAAAATATTGATGCGCGTATTCCACTCATCTGAATGAGACTCTGCTTCTGCAAAAACTGACATCACTAAAAATAATAGATTCGTCCTTTTCCGGCTGTAAAACGGATGTTTGTCTTTCCATACAATCCGTGGTCAGACAGTACGAAAGCATATCTTTGCTCGGTAATATTCAATGTTTGGGAACAGGGGCGTGCACAAGAGGGGAGAAGGGAGACCTGTTGGCCCGGGCCCGAGCCTGAAGGGGGCCCAAAATTTTTGAAATGAGGGAAGAAATATATATAGGGACGTTGGGGAACAATTTAAAGGAGGGCCCGTAAAAGTCATTGGTGATGGACATCAAAATTTCTGTGCACATCCCTGTTTGGGAAGTAACTTGAATATTCCTATAACTTTTACTGAAAATTGCATATCATTTTCTCTCTCCAGAGAATTGCAAGAAGGACGAACAATATTACGAAGCCATGCCGAGCTGCAAGAACACCTGTGAGAATTACAACAACCCGGGTGTGCGCTGCGCACCCGGTCCGCCCGGGTGCTTCTGTAAGGAAGGACTGGTGAAACGGAAATGCGGGAAATGCGTCAAGCCATGTGACTGTGGAAACGGTAGGAAATTACTTTAAGTTCTGTCAGTCATAATAGGGAAGTTTTTGATTTTTCAATTTTATTTTTATATGATAGAGTAACATGTATGAACATCATAGGTGAAAAAATTTTTGCGATACGATAAGTAGTTTTTTTTTTAAAATAATTTTTTAAGTTCAAGCGATTATGACGTCAAATGGCACAGGAAGTGAAGTCATGCGCGCTTCCGCCGCGGGAGAAGCCGAAGGACGTGCAGTTGGCTACGAAGACGAAACGTAAGGCTTACCTCCTCGCATTTAACTCCTCGCGTTTCTGGAACATTAAACCTCTCATCCCTCTCGGAAATATTCGAACACCATCATTGATGTTACTTGAGGAAGATTATTAGATCGTGCTTTAACGAATCCGGCCTCCATAGTTTGTTCAAAAGGATTATTGAATTTCTAAAAAATAAAAATATCAGCGGGCTCAAAATGTCCGTAGCGAAAACAAGGCATCTTCGGCGGAAGGCTGCCCATTAGTGCCCCTGTGACGTAAGCTCGTAACGTTTCAGAAGAGCGCACTTTTGCGCGTGGATTTTAAAAAATTCATTAAAAATCAATCACGGTGTTTTAAAATTTGGCGATGGTGAATTTTTTTTAGTTTTGAGGGTCAATTAACAATATCCAATAGTCAAAATATGAACATTTAATAGGTTGCAACTTTCCTATTAAACCTATCCTAAGTTATCATTTGCTTCAGTTGTGATGAGATACGTACCAGCTCTTATCACCATATCTTCTGTCTTAACTGTCTGCAGATTTTTTTAAATTATTTAATGCAAGAGAGTTTTAGGAATGTTCCTTATGTGCATTCTATGCAGTGTGTAAGCGATGTAAAATGAGTTTGTTTGATGTAATAATCCAAAATAAAATCTGTATGGTAAATGGAATATGTCAGGTGCCGCTACATAAACCAAAGTTAAAGGTTAAAACGAATAGTTATTAAAAACTGATGTCACTTTTCCAATGTCCCTATTTGCCGTATATATAAAATTAAATGTAGGATACAATACTTTAAGATGTTATTATTAAATTATGATCGAACAATCTGGTGACGAACAAAATATGGACGTTTCTGCAGCAAATTGCTAGTATTCAGGAAATGAACTAATACATGGGACCAAAGTAAAAGAAGAAAAAAAAAAATCTGTATCTTTCTCTTAGCAAATGGAAAGTTTTATTACAGTACAATCATATTACCTGTCGAGATTTTTTATTTCTGCGATGGCTCTCGATATTGGTAAGCATTGAATGTAGGCTCGTTTAGTCTAAGACGAACTTTTTGCTTCTTTTTAAATTTGCTCTTAGGTTTTATAAAACATCGTAACTATAAAAATGTAACCTTAAATTGGTTGTCCTTAAATTCTTGTATTGTAACATGCTGTAACAATTTTGTTAGATGTCTTTTCCTTCATAAGATAACCTCTTTTCTATTGAAAAAGGGATTCCTTGTAAATTCGGAACCAGTTTATGTAGTTCTTAATAAATTTGATAATTTAGTGTTGTAATACTTTTTTTTCCAATGGGTCGTTTCCAAAATTTTAAAAGTATTTTTTTTCTAAAAGAGCATGCTTAAAAACATCGGATCCGACCATTTTTTAAGTAATTTATTTAAGTTTTATATTTTTGAAAAAGTGCTTAAATCGGTGCGCTTTCATTGTTTACACTTCAGTCGTGTGAAATCACAAATGATGAAATGCCATTCAATGTTGCCATTCACAGAACAAAATATTTAATTCGCATCTTTACTCACGTGTATTGGCAACGATAGGGTTGATAGCAAGTGTAGAGCGCAATTTTAATTCGCTGCTTGATTATCATAACGTGGAAACGCGGTACAAAGATGCGCCATTGCATCATTTGTGATGTCATAAAGACTACGATTTGTTTGAAAAATCGGACATTTTAAAAAATTAATTAAAAAGAGACTGTTGGGAAAAGGAAAGTATTTTCTGGGTCCATGTAATTTTTTTTGCTCATTCTATCCATTTAAATGACTAAAGGCAGCACTTTTGACTGAAGTGAAACCTCCATTCTGTACGGAGGTATTTCTTTATTTCTTATGTTGGTTTAGTCGGTTTTTTCAATTTTCAATCGATTAATGCTTAAAAGTTACTATGTGAGAAAGATATAAATATCTTATCGCATAATCGATGGTGCAACTTGTAGTGTTTCACCTGTTGCTTGAATTAAGGATCGCCTTACGTTAAGCTTAAGTGCTCAGCTGCTCGTTCTATTGTTATCACATCTGAGTTAAGGTGCCAAACTATTTGCAACCGACATTTGCGATTTAAATTTTTCGCATGATGAACGCGCTGAATCCAAGCATTCTGCTATAACATAAGTTGCAGATACGATTCCAGTCATGCTAATTTTTTATCGAAAATCGTAGCAAAAAGATTACCTTTGTACAGAACAATAAACACAAAAATCAACGCTTGATTGAAATAGCGAGTAAAATTGAAGGGCTGGGGGTTAGAATGTAAAATGCGACATGATGTGAATTTTTCAGCAGGCCAATTTCCAACTCATAAAAAATATTTGTAGGACCCAGATATGTTTTTCTCCAAATGACATAACCCATTGTCATTTGGATTTCAATTTTAGTTATGAGAACTAAAAATTTTGATCGAAAAGTCACTCCTTGTGGCTTGTCACATTTCTGCTACGAGCCCTTCAATTGCAGACACGCGTTTAGGGGTTACATTTAATCCCCTTTTAATTAAAGCAAAGATGTGATTTAATGATGGAGGACAAGACCTACGACAAAAGCGATGAGACAGATGCAGGTTAAATAATTTTGAATTTGATTGAGTATGATTATCGCAGCAGTGAGTGGTATTTTCAGTCAAAATTGAAAGAAGCTTTATTCCGCGGTACGATTTCGAGTTTATTTTGTTCTTTTCTAAGTAGAGTGCAAAAAGAGCAAAATACATTTTCATGTGACTCCTACTGTCTGACCACGGATTGTATGGAAAGACAAACATCCGTTTTTCAGCCGGAAATGGACGAATCTATTATTTTTTTACCGATGTCAGCTTTTGCAGAAGCAGAGTCTCATTCAAATGAGCGGAATACGCACATCAAATTTTTACTTTTTCCCCCTTATTCACATAGATTCGTCTTATCTGGACATTCGAAAATTCCATGCAATCCGTGATTGGACAGTAATAAACTTGAATACTGAGCTTTTACCACAGTGGAACTATCAATGAATATTCACTGCCTATTTAAAAGCGTGCTTCGTAGAAAAAACGCTAAAAATTTTAGTTTCGAGATCGAATGTGTCGCTTTATTTGTTAACAACTCCCTCTTTACGAAGCCGTGGCCTTATCTTGCAGTTATTTTTATTGTGCCAATATCAGCAAAAGATTCAGCAAATATCGCAATATTAATCAATGAGTGTGGTACATCTGGGATGTTTCTGGCTTTGATATTATCGCTTTAAGATCATGTCTAAATGAAAAATATTGTTTTAAAATGTATCTTTGGCAAAAAAATATTACTTATTTTTTAAAAATAACTTCCCCTCTCACCCTAACTTCTGCTTCTTTGCTAGCATCAAATTAATTTCCAAAACGCTTAGCATACACTTATTTCTTACATTTTGCGCTAAGGAACCGATAAAGACAAACATAGGAACCCCCCTCCCCCTTATTTAATCTTTTATTCTTAGTACATATAAAAAAGTAAACCAATATTGATTTTTTTGCTTGTTTTGCCTATTTCGGTCTTCACAGGCTACAAGAAGAAGCCAACACACAGCCCTGGTACTCGCCCCCCGAAGCCCCAATGTTCCATGCCCAAATGCGACGAAGGATGCACCATCAACTACAAGAGCAAACCTTGTCCTTCTTGTGACTGTAAGAACAAACCGCCAGGTAACGTACGCTTACGAGTCTGCCTTTGCTTCAAGTGATGGAAAAGTAGATGACTTAACTCATTTAGAAACACAGCAGATTCAATTACCGAAACTAAAAATAATTTGCACTCACATATCCTGCAATTAATGCAAATATTATAAGCACATTAAGCTCAACGTCAGGCCGCCTTGTCTAGTGGTCAGAAGAATCTGACTGCGATGGGGAGGTCTTGGGTTCGAATCCCGGCTCGAGCACGGATGTACTTTCTCTCTCCTGTCCTTGTACGTTCTTTGTGGGAATGTGTTATTGTGTTGAGAATGGTTGCCCACCCTCTAAACGGGTTCTTGGGGCCTGTGTGACTGTGGAAGTCGGATTTCACACCATATTACGAGACAGGTGGACAGAGGCGTAGGAATTATATAAAAGTAGGGGGAGCTGGGGCTTATGATACGGATTCGAGGGACAGAAGAAGTAGCGCCACCAGATTTTTTTGTGGGTGGGAGGGGCACTTGAAAAACTTTTTTTTATTTGAAATAGTCGTAGAGCCTTCCATTTCCATCTCTCTTTCTCCCAGTATTGTTTTCAATCATATCTAATATATAAATTGCATATGGAGAGAATGAGGTGATAAAACTTCTGGTTTTTGGAAGGGGGTAGCCGGTCAGTACTCGAAGGTGAGCACGTAGAATAGGTGGGTCCTGTTGCTTCATCCCCGGAATATTTCCGAAATTTTAATTCTAGAAACGTAGTTTTAAACGATTTTTTGGTGATGTTAAGGCGAAAAAAGGTTCGAGGGCCCTTCCTGGAAATTTTTCGGAATTGATGTTTTCAAAACGCAATTACAGACCATATTTTTGACGTTAGGGAAAACGATATGACTTAGGGATTGTCCTCGATCGATTTACATCTGTTTCCCAATGTTTCAAAATTGAAGTTCCAAAAACGCAATTGAAGACAATCGTCAATGAAGGGGAAAGGTCAAATGTCAGGGAAAGGGGGAGGTTCTAGGGCTCTCTGGAAATTTTTTGAAATTGAAGTCTTAGAGAGCGTTCTTCAATGAGGTTAATGGAAAATGTTCTTTCCCTTTAAAATTTTCGAAATTGTAGTTTTAAAAACTCATTTTTCATCCTTCTTTTGGTGATATCAGAAAGAGAAGTTTCGGGTGTCGTTCTCCGAAAATTATTCGAGATTGTAGTCTAAAAAACACGACTGTAGATCATTCTTGTTAATGTTCAGGCCCAGCAATTTTTTGAAATTGAGCCGATAATATTATATAATCTACCATATTGTTGGAAGGCATGATGTTTAGTCATGGGTTCTAGAGGAATAAAATAAGAGGAGGGTGTATGGAGAAATAGTAGGCCTGAAATGTGTTTAAATAAAATGTTCGTTGTATAGTTCAGATAAATGTTCATAAAATTACTTCAGAGAAACTATAAAATATTGTTGGTGCTTTTTTCTAACAGTAATAAGTGAAAACTAAAATTTTTAATCGTGAAAATGGATATGAAAAAGTTACCCAGAGCCTCAAACTTTTTGAGGAGTGCTCGAGCGCCCTCGTCCACGTGTATTTTTTAAGCATAAAAATATGCCTGTAAAAGACAAAAAAAAAAAAAAAAAAAAAAAAAAAAACCTGAATTTTGAGAAAGCAAAAAAGAAGAATAAATGTAATTTCATTCAGTCTATATGTTCAAAAAAAAAAAAAAAAAATGTTTGTCTTCAATATACTCGCAATATTTAAACTGTTTTTACTATCGTAAGAGTGTTTACAATTATTAAAAGTTTTTACGCATGCCTTGTCTAGTGGTCAGAGAAGTCTGGCTGTGACAGGAGGGTCCGGGTTCGAATCCCGGATCGGGGATGGACGTAGTTTTTCTCTCCTGTCATTGTCCTTTCTTTGCGCGAATGTGTTATTGTGCTGTAAAGGGTTACCTACTCTATAAACGGGTCCTTATGGCATGTGTGTACTGTAGAATTCGGACTTCACACTAAATTACGGTACAGTTTTAAAAGTGAAACAGCGCACCCCAAATTGCCTGCCTAGTTGGCACACGACAACAACATTAAAAGTTTTAAAAAAATATTCTAATGAAGATTTCACCGATTTTGATTAGTGAGAATTTTTGTTTCTGTAGTACCTTAGAATTCTTTAAATTATATTTATCTTAGCAATTTTATAACTTCAGGAAAAAGAAAAAATCAATCTCTCAGCCCTCTCGGTTTTAAATACAACAAAAAATGGATAAATATTTTTTTTTTTTTCAGTTTTTACCGTGGGATAGTTCTGGAAATTGCGTTTTTTTTTTATCACAGCAATTATATGCATCTGCAAAAATAATTTCTGGGTATGTTACTGATTGAGGTTGGTTCTTTTGGTAATATTTCCAATCAAAAATAATAAATGTAATTTTTATAGTATTTAAAAAATTGCTCGAAGTATATATGTATCTCAGCCTTTTAGTCTATGTCCCCTGACAACAGATTAGTTTTGGTTTCTAAAGATCATCGAACAATGATATTTTCGCTATCTGATCGTGTCTTTTGATCAAAACATAAAATTTAAAACCCGAAACATATGTTCATAATCCCTCGATAATTAGTTTAGGACTATTTTTTGTTCTGTAACTACATTATTTGATTTTTGGGAACTCGTTACAGAATTTTCTTTGGTCGGGGCTGAACTTTTTATGAAGAAATGAAAAAAATATAAAAGAGAAAGAAACGATGGATAAAAAAACCTAAATTTTGTTTGTAAATTGGGTTCTTTTCTTTTCTTCCTCGCATTCTGCGTTGTTTTGTTTTTTTTTCTTTCGTTTTTCATTCTTTCTTTCTTTTCTTTTTCTTTTGATAATTTGAATAAACAAAAATATTGTGTGACCACTCGGTATTTTAGTTTAAATTCCGTGTCATATTTTGCAAGTTTGCTTTAATTAATGAATTTAAAAGGATTCCCTGGAGATTCCTCAGATAGCGTCCGGGAGATCAAATAACTTAAAATGAGATAACTTTCTGGAAAGTTAAAGTTAAATTAGTTACTTACCTTAAAAACCGTTTTGATACGTGTCTAGAGCACCTTCCATAGTATTCATATTTATATGCCAAACTGACACTCACGATTATTTCTTTTTTGTGAAAGTGTGACATAAAAATGGTCTGCAAAACTATGAACATAAACTGAGCTGCAGTGTAATACACTCGCGAAAGAGGAGCTCTTAGTAGGGAGGGAGGAAAACATCCCTATGCAGATAACTTGTCTTTAATACTTTTCTTTTTATTCCGGGAATCGAGAGGTTTGTAAGAAAGAGGGAAACCCAAGTGTACTGACCGTACTGACCACTCCATCTCTCTCCTTCCTTTGTTGGTTATTGCGTGGAAATTCCTAGAAAAGGTAGATCGTATTTTTGGAATCAGGTTTGAGGTAGACAATGTACTGCAAAAAGCTATAGTGTGAGAATTTTTCTGGGGGAGCTGAGTCGGTGTGAAATATTATGGAGAGAGCTCAAGCTCCCCCAGCTCCCCCGCTTCCTACGCCTATGTAGGTGGAAAAGTGAAGCAGCGCACCCAAAATTGCCAGTCTGGCTGGAACCCGACAACAACAACAGTAAGCACAACGGTTAGCGCGTATTTACAGGATGTCCAGGAAAGAACTCCCTGATTTCAAGATTAAATATCTCGAAAACAAAGACAGATATTGGAATAAAATAAACGGTATTTTTATTGTGAAACTCATAAAAATTGTGTACAGAAACACAGAAATTAGTAACAAAAATTGCCGACAGGGAGCGCTGCATGCTGTAATTGCTATAGAAAGCCCCATAAATAGTGCTGCGAAGGGGTTAGGCGCTTCGGCAATAAATTTCCCTCTCATAACATATACGCTAGGAATTATCATCCAACCCCTTCGCAGCACTATTTATAGGGACTTCTATAGCAATTACAGCGTGCTGCGCCCCCTGTTGGCAATTGTTGTTACTAATTTTTAGTTTCTGTACATGATTTTTATGGGTTTCACAATAAACATACCGTTTGTTATATTCCAATATCGACCTTTGTTTTTGAGATATTTAATTTTGGAATCAGGGAGTCCTTTCCTGAACACCCTGTACATCCAAGTAAAATAAAACACTAAGACTCATTTCAGCTTAAACAGCATTTATGCAACAGAGCTAGGTAAACACAATCATAGCAATTGAAAACTAGACTAAACTAACTAGCATCTGAGCGGATCCTTATAACCGAGAGAAATTATGCAAACATTCTAATAAATTCTATTCTTTAATACTATTCTAGTTAATTCTAGATGTACTGGAATTAGGTTCGAAAAACTAAAGTTATAAGTTAGGCTCGAAATGTCTGCAAGTTCGGCTACATGGTTCGATTTCTCGCCAAATTTGGTTTCAAAAATAATGATGCCAACTTGGCGATAGTTCTTAATTTTTTCGCCAAGTCCATTGACATAATACTAAATGGCAAAGTACAGAAAATCAACATGCAGGTACAACTTCAAGAGCTAAAGTAATTTTGTATGAAAATAATTGCAATAATGCCAGATTTAGCAAGGATTACTACAAATCAAGCACATAGAACATAAAAATATCGAATGTATACATAATTTGTAATAATACCTGTTGCGAAGGGGTTTTAGGTCCCTTTATGTTATTCCTACAATGTACGATAAGTTTAAATTCACAATACTGGCCGACCTATATCAACCCGACCTACCAACTGTTAGGCCTGACCTACCAATACCTGGTTCAACGTAAGAAGCAATCCTATATCTTGTAGAATGGAACACAGCAGAGGATGAGAGGCAAATACACTACTCCTTGTGTTAATTTTTGGGTTAGAATATTCTTTAAAAAAAAAGAAATCTCACCTTCACGTATACAAAGTCTTTTTTCCAAAACTGTTAAAGTGTCTTGAGAACGTTTTAAAGAAAGTGACTCCGACAAAATTTAAAAAGTCAAAAGATTTCACGAATCCTATAATATTCCATAACACTTTGAAGACAGAAGAAAGTACAAATTTACGTTAAGTGCGAACCAAAAACGCAATATATCATGTTTTGGTGATTCTTTTGGTTTGTCTATAACAGGTGGCAAGAAGCCCACACACGGCCCTGGTACTCGCCCCCCGAAGCCCCACTGTTCCATGCCCAAATGCGACGAAGGATGCACCATCAACTTCAAGAGCAAACCTTGTCCTTCTTGTGACTGCAAGCACAAACCACCAGGTAGGAATCCTTCTCTTATTGCAAGTGAACTTTATATATGTCTTCGTGTTCTTCAATGGCGCATCTAGCTTTAACACATTGACTGCTAGGGACGAGATAACTCGTCCTCCAGAATTATGTTGTATGCGCTAGAGACGAGATAACTCGTCCTCTAGCCAACACGTTGCTATATTTTTTCAGCGGGTTCCATTGGATTTCCTGGCTGTTCTGCCGCGCATAGACGAACATTTAGACAAGGTTCAAAAAGAGAACACAAGATCGGGTCTCTACTGCGTTTGCTAAGAAAACATTTTCTGATGCAAGGAGGCGTGCGCGCGATCAAACGAGATAGCGCGTGAGTTTTTTTGTGCTGTAGTCTGTGAGTAAATAAAAACGTAAAATGAGCAATCGTAAGTATATGTCTTACATATGAGGCCCCTAGTTTCAAAACCGGATACTTGTAGAAAACCAAATTTTACAGGAGACGTAAAAGTCCGGTTTTGAAACTGAGGCAGACCTTCCCGCCCCATTTCAAGGGGGAAAGAAGCGGTTTTTGAACCTAATATTGAGCAGGCAAATAGGCCTTATGATTCTCTACAAGATTAACAAAAAAAAAAAGAAAATCGAATTTTTGCAAGTATCCGGTTTTGAAACTAGAGGCCTTATATGTAAGTATATGTAAGAAAATGCGTCGTCTGCCATTCTCTGAACATTCGAAAAGAATTGCGTTATCAATGCAAAACATGAGAGTCTAAACCTACCTTATGTGTTGTCCCTTGCTTTGAAAAATATCAGTGCGGAAAATTTTTAGAAAAAAATATATAGAATTTGCTTTGTATGCTGTATTATTCATAAAAAAGTCCAATAAAACTGTTTTCCTTGAAATTGTTTCAAATAATTAGCTTAGCGCAAGGAGTCCATATATAGGCTGTCGACGACGCAGTCAATGTGTTAAATTTGTAGGATGGGGTGTCGTAATAGGGAAGTTGCAACCTATTAAATGTTCATATTTTGGCTATTGGATATTGTTAATTGACCCTCAAAACTAAAAAATTCACCATCGCCGAATTTTAAAACACTGTGGTTGATTTTTAATGAATTTTTAAAAATCCACGCGCAAAAGTGCGCGCTTCTGAAACGTCACGAGCCTACGTCACAGGGCGCGAATGGGCAGCCTTCCGCCGAAGATCCCTTGTTTTCGCTAGGAACATTTTGGGCGCGCTGATATTTTTATTTTTTAGAAATTCAATAATCCTTTTGAACACACTATGGAGGCCGGATTCGTTAAAGCACAATCTAAATAATCTTCCTCAAGTAACACCAATGAGATATTCGAATATTTTCGAGAGGATGAGAGGTTTAATGTTCCAGAAACGCGAGGAGTTAAATGCGAGGAGAAAGCGTTTTACGTTTCGTCTTCGAAGTCGAATGCGTGACCTTCGCTTCTCCCCTATCGGAAGAGGGGATGACGTTACTTCCTATGCCATTTGACGTCACAAGCGCTTGAACTTTAAAAATTAATTTAAAAAAAAACTACTTATCGTATCGCAAAAATTTTTTCACCTATGATGTTCATACATGTTACTCTATCATATAAAAATAAAATTGAAAAATCGAAAACTTCCCTATTGTCGTTCGGGGCATAAGGAGGGGCGGAGATTGCACTATCAAAACAGGTTGAAACATTTAGTTAGTTTAAAGGTGACAAAGTGAAATTTAAAAGCTTGTCATACACATTGTTGATCAAAGATGTCTTTTGTGAAAACGCCACAACTTCGTCAATAATTCATCGGACTTCATATGTTCGCTGAATTATTGACGAAGTTATGACGTTTTCATCATTTTAAAGATTCTTTTCTCCGCTTTCGGCCAAAAATAAAGAGGCAACTAAAATTGTGGTCTTTTCCCGAAAACATCGTTTTTTCCTATTTTTTTTCACTAAGCATTGAATCCTCCCTCCCCCTTTCTTTGTGAGTGCTTTCTTAATAAAAGTAACGCACAATTTTATTTTATTTTTCGCAGCCTTTTCGGCGGAAAATAAACAAACAGTTCGCATTGTGGCTCTTTTAAGAAATATTACGATTGAAGAAATTCGGATTTTTGAATTACCGCTGTCAAGAGTGAATGCTAGTTCTAAATGAATTCTTCATTTGAATTTCTTTAGTTTAAAGAATTCTTAGGTCAAATATGATAAAAAAAAAGTCAGGTATAAGTACTGCATCTAAGCATTTAAATTTAAGTAATAAAAAAAAGTGAAAAAACATCATGAAATTGCCCCCCCCCCCAAAAAAAAAAAGATACTAGTTTTATTTGGGAAACGCAAAAAATCTTCCAGTTTCAATACCGTTCCGGTAAGTAACTTTTAAAGCATATAGACCAGACAAAATTCAGAAATCGAAAAATTGTACGTGTCCATTACTTTATTTCATTACAGTGAACTCTCGATAACTCGAAGTCCCAAGGGACCGGCTAAAACGTTCGAGTGTTTGGTAGTTCAAGTTATGGGAAGTTTCCACAACAGTCTCAAGAGTTTGGGACCCAATCAAAGCTTCGAGATAAAGGATTTATCTGGTTATTTACAAATTTTAGATTATGTGAAATTCTTAATAATAACGATAATAATAGTAATTAAAATAATAATTAACAAAATGAAATGCTATCAGTTATGCCAGACGTATCTATAAATTAATAAGAAATGCTTCACTTGGATGAAATCAGATTCTTTGCTAATTTGATACAATTTAAAATTACAACTAAATTGAAACCTTATAAAAAATTCTTTTATAACCTCAAAGGCATTCGTGTTTCCCTGAAACATAATTAATAACTAATATAAATGGCATTTTTGTTAGATAAATATTCCATTTCATTACAATTAATTTTCTTTCTGCTGGCTAAAGTTGAAAGAAAATATAACAATGGTAAAAAGAATGATTTCATTCACTTACACTGTTAAAACTAAAAGTTGCATTGTGCACCTTTCAGGGGTGAAATGCTTGTAGCATCAGCGGCACCCAATACGGAACCGAAATGGCACCTTTTACCAGGGTGAAAAAAAAAAAGGCACATTTTAAAAAATAGGCAGCGGGGGTGAAAAGAAGGAACCATCGGAGAGAAAAATGGCGCTCATACTGATTCCTACTGTAGATCCTCCTCCCCCCTCCCCCGTTTTTTAATACAGTTGTGTAGTTTGTTTTTCTTTTTTTTATTATTGTTTTGATTCATGATATTCTAAGTTTTGGACATTTTTCAAATTGAATTGCATTCTGGAAATGATTAAAATTACGGATATTACAATTACGGAAAAATAAAATCGTTTCATAAACGTTCAAAATTTCAATAAAGAGCAATAAAATAAAATGCACATGAAGCTTTTCGACAGTTCAAAACCAAAAGAAATTTCTAACGCTATATTTAGGGGCCATTCATTAATTACGCAAGGGTCTCGAGGAGGAAAAGTGTTGGGATTTACTAGAGGGTGGGAGGGGGGTCAGACCCATTCTTACGTAATATTTTCCAAGTCGATATTTTATTTTAGAAATCGCGCGGTCAATTGGTTTGGCAGGGATCATAATTCATTTGCTTCTGAAAGGTAAAAAACTTATTGGGCTGAGCTGTTTTCTACTTGTTTTTCAAGAATGAATAGGGTAAAAAATTTGTAAAAGAATCGCACTGTGTATGGCATGTCTTATTTTTAATCCCTTCAGTCGGAATTCTGAAATATTGGACCAAAAATGTTGATATTTGGTACACAGTGTACTATGGTAAAGGGTATCTTATAGACAAAATTTTGAGTTTGTAAGAGAAAAATTAAAAGAGTTAGGGCACATCCAATATTCCGGACTTATATTTTTGAAATCAATATTTCATATACAAAAACGATAAAATACCGAACAAACTTCATTATAAAATGTTTCACAAACAATTATAAAACATAATATAAGCGTTTGAAACGATTAATTAAAGATTATATATTTTTAAAAAATTAGGTAAAAAACCTCGCTTTTCAGATGAAAATCCATGGTTGGAAAAATGAGCCACTCTCTACCTCTCAATCCTTATATGACAGTGTTGTCAATCCCAAAACGAAAAATTATTTCACAGATTATAATAAGCAGAATATAAAGAGTCAACTACAAAAAAAAATCAACTAATTAAATCAATTATTAAATGATTAGCAGCTGTTTAAAGTGTATGTCCGGTATACCGGACACCAGGTCTGAAGGTGTTAATTAGTGTCGCATCATATACTAAAAATATTTGTCGAGAAAACATTCAGTCTAGATTCCTTTTAGTAAATATTGCTTTCCATCAAAATATTTTTAAAAATATTTAATAATAGTGAATTAAAAAGGATTCCAGTGATGTAAGATTCGTTATTTTATTAAATTGAAAAACGAAATGGAATCTTACGTAAGATAGGGGGGGGGTGAAGAATCTTACTTACCCTTACATGGGGGGAGGGAGGTCAAAGATAGCCAAAATCATCTTTACGTAATTGGATGCCCCATTTGCCAAATCGATTAACTCCATGAAACAAAAAGTCGAGAAACGTGATGAAGAAGATAGTAAGATAAATAAATACCTTTGTGCTGATCAGTAAAGTAAGAGAAACAACGTTAAAAAAAAAAAACACAAATTTGCCAGTTACAGCACACGTGTTTTGGCGCTACAGGGAACGCCTTTTTCAATGCAAAAAGTAATGAGCTTATGGATGAAAAGACATCCGACAAAAGCCAAGAGCAGATAAGCACGCAGCTTAAAAGATAAAAATAGCGGATTAGCCAAACACCAATGAGAAAATTACAAACCGATCAGGAACCAATAGGAATGCAAGCAAAGGCCAAGAGCTTTCTCTTAGGTACGGAACCCAGAAAGAAAGAATTCAATTGGACAAAGATTAAGCCGAAGCGTAAACAAAAAGACAGGCCAATTTGTGCTTTTTTAATGAAGAAGATAGTGTTATCCATAGGAGTGAATGGGCCCCCGCGTAACATTTTCTGCCATCACAGGATCAGAAATGTACTGAACCAAAACTTTAATATAAATCCACAAGCTAAGCATTGATTAAGCACTATTAAAGCAGAAATGAGGATTTTTTTCAAAAAGTGGAGTTAATCGCTTTGGCAACTGAGGCATCCAATTAATGAATGGCCCCTTATGCCATCGGCTTCACAAAATGACACCATTGAGATATTAAGCGCTAACAGGAAATGACTCAAACACTTGAATGAAAAAGCAAAAAAAAAAAAAAAAAAATATTAATTTGAATTTTTTGCATCTAGAATTCAAATTATGTTTTTCGCAATCACAAGTGTGTGTGTGTGTATGAAATGCGCGTGTGTGTTTGTGTAGGCGCATGTGCGTGTGTTTGTGTAGGCGCATGTGTGTGGGTGTGTATGTATGCATGTGTGTGCGTGTTGTGTATGCAGTGTTGTGTGTGTACGCGCGTGTGTGTGTGTGTAGGCGTTCGTGTGTGTGTGTATGTAGGCATATGTGTTTGTGTCTGTGTGCAGGCATGAGTGTATGTATGTGTATATGTGTGTGTGTATAGGAGTGTGTGCGTGTGTGTGTGCGCAGGCATGAGTGTGTGTGTAGGATATGGACGCAACATGGAGACGGTTTTCGCAAGAGGAGCAGCATCGTGAGGCCGGTCGACACGACGGTGGTGCTGGCAGAGGGTGCTGGTGGGAAAATAAAATCATAGGAATTCAAAACAGTCAAATGAGAACAATAATCAATCGTGATTGCTCAAAAAAAAAAAAAAAAAAAAAAAAGCTCGGCAGAGAGTTTTTTTTTTCAGCTTGTTTTTTTCGCTTGCTCTTCTGTTATATCTACGAAGCATGAGAATTAGCATTTTTGTTCAGGTTCTCACCAGTTGATTATTGCTAATCTTATTGCCGGTTATTATTTTGATGATTAAATGTTGTTTATCAAGTACTCAAGAAAATAATGACACATATTTTTAATAGCGTTTTGAATGATTACAATAAAACGGTAAACTAAACAATAGGAAGCATTAAACGTACTTTTAAACACTTTTAACTATGTTTGAAAGCTCTAAAAGCTACAAAGTGATCAAAAGCTGTACTTTCTTGTTATTCTGGAGATTAATCCTTGAAAAGTTGAGTTTTAATCCCATATTGTACTTCATTCAATGTAAAAGTCGCATCGTTATTGCAACCTATCCTTCGTCCGCCATATTGAATTGGTTGAATGTATGTCAAAGCCAAAACGCATGAGCAAGCGGGTCGTTCTGCGGTCGCGTGATCTTTTGGCACCCTTACTCAATTTCCAGGCCAGCATAGCACCCTTGGGCACCATGCTTTCACCTTAGGGGGAATATTCACTCGGCTGGAACTTGTAGTTCTAACAGTGTATGGGTTTGATGCACATTAGTCATCACATCAAAAAGACTCTATCATCCAAGGTGCACATCGCTATTCAGATATGTACCTTCAGAAATTAAAGGTCTGTCCAATCTGTACAGGCTTTTAACTCTATAAAAAAAAAATCCATATTCACTGTGACTGAGCATGCAAGCAGTCTTGGGCTGATTAGTATTAATAGAAATATATATGTTTAGTTAGAAAAAAAAAAAAAACAGATACAATGTGTTAGTTAAGGCTCATTCTCTTAATTTACTGTTAACAGGAGGAAAGAAGCCTACTCATGGCCCTGGAAAGAAGCCTACTCATGGTCCTGGAAAGAAGCCTACACATCATCCTGGAAAGAAACCAACTCACGGCCCCGGAAAGAAGCCAACTCACGGCCCCGGAAAGAAGCCTACCCATGGTCCCGGAAAGAAGCCAACTCACGGCCCCGGAAAGAAGCCTACCCATGGCCCTGGAAAGAAACCAACTCACGGTCCCGGTACGAAACCAACACATGGCCCTGCTACTCGGCCCCCGAAGCACTGTTCCATGCCTAAATGTGATGAAGGATGCACCATCAATTACAAAAGCAAACCTTGTCCTTCTTGTGACTGCAAAAACAAGTCGCCAGGTAGGATTCAATAATTGTTTGCTATCGCTTATAACAAGCCCTGTTTTAACGAGAACTCTGACTTAGTGAGGAAATCAAAAACTTGGTTGGTAAAATGGTAAGTCTGTGGGAGCATAACTCGCTTTAAAAGAGCTCACCCCGCTTAAAGCGAGCAATATTATTGTCATTCATAAATTTTCTGTTGATATTCTAATCAGAAAAAATTATTTTATTTTTGGAAAATTAAATTAACATTTTGAATTTAACCGAAAGAGTTGAGAGATAAGACATTAATCCTAAAACAAGCGATAACGCCGCCTTTTTTTTTTTTTTGAAATTTATGGAGTAGAGGAGTATTTAAGAATTATATATTTGTTGAAGCGAATGTTATCATTTATTAAATATACTTCCGGGGGGGGGGAGGATATTGTAGCTCAAAATCAAGCTCATGCAGATTAAAAAAAAAATAATGAAAGTAATCACAATAGCGACAAATATAAAGAATTTTAAGTTTAACAATTTTCGACTATTCAATGGCTTCTAAAATGCAGAAAACTATTTTGAAGCCACGTATGCAGTAACCAATTCCTTTGGTGCTGTGGAGAAATATAAAAATAACAAAGCAAGCATGTATAAATTTTTATGATTTTGTTCTCGAATCCGTTTTTTACGAGCACTCGGGTATATTGAGCAATAATCGCAGTCCCTTCGCGCTCCTTATAAGAGAGTTCGACTGTGTTAAAACTTGTAGAGACACGATGTACAATTCACGGGGAGAGTATACTACAGTTAAGTAACTAAAAATTTGGCAAAATGGACTTTTTCATTTTTGTTGTGTTGAATGTTGTGTTTTGTTTTTTTTTCGACTGAAGACATAAATGCTTCTAATTCAGAAAAATTTAGAAATAATAGTCAAATAACATTTAAATAATATTTAATCAAGTTTTCACATTCTCCAAAAATCTTGAAAAGAAAAATCGTTTGTTGAGTTTTTCTCGAAATATCTGAATGGTAATTATCTAGTTTTAGTATTCACCCCACGAATTCATAGCCAGTATTTCAAGGTTAGAATGGACATTTTGAATAGTAATCTGTCTTCTGCAGGTTTTATGTAAGGTTTTTCTGAAAATGGGGTGGTTTCCTTCAGTCAAAAGTACTACTTTTAGTCATTGAAATGAATAGAATGAGCAAAAAAAAAAAAAAAAAAAAAAAGGACTCGGAAAATACTTTTATTTTCCCAACAGTTTTTTTTTTAATTATTTTTTTTTTAATGTCCGATTATTCAAACAAGGCGTTTTCTTTATGACGTCACAAATGATGCAATTTGGCGCATCTTTCTACTACGTTTCCACGTTATGATAATCAAGCAGCGAATTAAAATTGCGCTCTACGCTTGTTATCAACCCTATCGTTGCCAATACACGTGAGTAAAGATGCGAATTAAATAATTTGGACCGTGAATGGCAACACTGAATCGCATTTCATCATTTGTGATGTCATCGGCAGAAGCGTTAAACGATGAAAGAGCACCGATTTATGTAATTTTTAAAAAAATATTAAACTTAAAGAAATTATTTAAAAAATGGCCAGATTCTATATTTTTTAAGCATGCTCTTTCAGAAAAAAATACCTTTAAAATTTTGGAAACGACCCTATTGCAGAAGAGTTTTCCTACGTAAATAAGTCATTTTCAACCCCCAGACACACAAAGGAAGGTGGTTATAAGTTTGACGTGTCTGTGTATCTGTTTGTCTGTCTGTGACACTCTAGCGCCTAAACGGATGAACCGATTTTGAAAAAAAAAAAAAAATATATATTCGAAAGGAGAGTTGATCGAGAGTGTTCTTCGCTAGGTTACATCTTTGGATGACATTAATTAACGAAGATATTAATTAAAAACCTCTAAAAGGCTTTTCGCTATTTTTGCAATGAAAACATAGTTAACATTTTAAAAATTTAATACCAAAATAAAGATAATTTTTTCCACCTCTGATAGAATAACTTTGGAACTTCCATGTTTCATAGAACTCGAATTATAAGGTTTTTTTAAAGCAGATTTTAATAACAGCTAAGCCTTTATTCACGCGATTGATAACCGAATTCATTGTTGACCGACAAGGAAGTAAAACGCAATGATTTAAAATTTTTATCTGTTGCTAGTTTCTATTTAATAGCAAATAAAATACCTGACATTGATTTTTAATAACATAAGGCTTTTAAAAGGATTTTCAATTTTCCCTCTTGATTCTACAGATGCGACTCAGTCGGGGTTTTTAAAATTTTTAATTTTATCGTTGCTTGTGTAAGAATGGTTATAGAATAGACTAGCTGCGTTGCCCGGCTTTGCTCGGTCTACCTTGTAAAAAAAAAACAATTGCGTCACGTGAAGTATCTTCAAAAACCAGGATAAATGAAAGAAAAAAAAACCATCATGCAAAATTTTCTCGCCAAACAGTGACGACAGACACTAAAATACTTTTAAGAAATTAAAATAAAATGAGAAAGATGGATTTAAAAGGCGTAACCATAGAAACACAAAATAAAATAAGTTTAAGAATTGAAAATGAGAAAGATGGAAATAAACAATGGATTCAAAAAGCGTTACCGTGGAAACGCAAAATGAAATGGTTAAAAACTTGAATAGAGAACAGATTTTTGAACTTCATTTAATTCGCTTGTAACTTTTTTTCTAATGGAGATAGAGGGTTAAACTTTCGACCTTAGGTCGAGTTAGATCTGGAGTAAAAAAAGCAGCTCTTTCCAATGCTGTCAAAAAGAAAACTGTGGGACAATTCCTTCACTTTTTATTGATGGATTTAATGAAGAAAGAAGTGCCTAAATTTCAGCTAAGCCTAAAAAAATTCGAGTTAAAAACGTAAAAAACTCCCGCCGCAATTAAGTTAGAGCATTGGAACAAATTGCGTAGAACGCGGAAAATTCTTCCCTTTGCAAGGATATATAATATTACTATTTGCGAGTAATTTTTCACCCCCACATTCCGGAATTTATGTGAAAATTGAGCTTAAATTGGAATAAAAAAAGAACTATTTATCGAATTGTTTCCGAACTGGTCTGCAAACCTTCTCAGGACATAAAGGAACAAATTGTGAAAATTTCAGCAAAATCGGCCGGGTAGTTCTCGAGTTTTGCGAGTTCAAACACACAGACGCTTTTTGGAGACTTCATTTTATACTATGTAGAGAAGAGGTGTTATACAGGGTGCCCGCTGAAGACCAACGAAGTGATCAAAGCTAAGCGAGGACTCGAGGGATCTTTTTCGTGCCGCATACTCGAACGGCATGAACACTGTCGATTTTCTGGATCTTGAATAGAAACCGACTGGAGTCAGGTTCGAACCTGCGCCTTAGGGTATAAGATGCCAACGCTTAACCACTACACCACTCTGTCAGCGGTCACAACCAAAGTACCTCAGTATAGTCTGACCAGCGATGAGATGGAAAGGCAAACATCCGGTTTATAGGCGAAAATGGTCTTATCTCTTATGTTACAGGAGTGGTAGTTTGTTCGCTGGAGATGTGCACTTTTGCCTCTCAATTCTTTAGACGCAGTTGTGTAAGACTGACAATTTGTTCACGGCAGTAGCTTTTAAAATCTAAACTGTATTCGATCCAGATTTTCACTACAAAAATGAATTGATTTTTTTTACTGCATTTTTTTGAGCTTACCATTCAGCTTTTTTTATTTCCGGACGAAATCAAAAACATTTTCTTTTCTTTTTGCCGTTTCCTCACAAATTCTTTTTGTTTCCCCTCATTTTCAACTTAGAGAATGCAACAAATTAATAAGAACCTACACTGTAAAAAAAATTCGGAAACGTTTCTGAGTATATCGTGCAGCTGCGGTTCATGAAATTTTCGAAAACGTTTCTGAGTATTTCGGAATTCTCTTTCTGTAATGTCCGGAAACGTGTCTGAGTATTTCGGAATCCTCTTTCTGTAATGTCCAGAAACGTATCTGAGTATTTCGGAATCCTCTTCCAGTAATTTTCAGAAACGTTTCTGAGTATTTCGGAATCCTCTTTCCGTAATTTCCAGAAATGTTTCTGAGTATTCTGTGCAGCTGTGGTTCATGAAAGTTTCGAAAACGTTTCCGAGTATTTCGGAATTCTTCAAACAATTTTCAAAAACGTTTCCGAGAATTTCGGAATCCTTTTTCCGTGATTTTTTCTAAAATATAATTCTTTATTATAGTATTGCATACCATATCAGTTTCAATTCTTTCATATCTAAGAGCAATAATACAAGCAATTTTAGAATCATTCGTGGATTTTTTTTTTTTTGGAATTTCTAATGACAAATAGCATGGTTAACAGCATAACATATGCACAGTTATAAATTTTTGAAAAATTATGAAATAATCTACTAGTTTCACTCCTAATCACAAAATCGTCGGGGAATTGGAGTGGGGGTACCTTCTGAAAAGTGGGGATTGTTTGTTAAACAATCTTAAACTTCAGTTTTTCTCTCAATATTTTCAAGACAAAACTATCAACATATTGTATTTTTAATGCAAAACTTAAAAACATATCTTGTATCAAACTTGATAGCTTTTATCTTCGGATAAAATTTGACAGGACTTACCTACCCTTCGCGTTCCGGAATTCGTTCACCTCAAATCAATTTCTCTGACGAACAAAGTGTACCGAAAAGTACCAACAGAGAAATTGATGAATTTAAATATGACACCAAGTCCCCCTGCTGGAACCATTCGGGTTGATTCTTCTGTTCTTGCCCTTTCCAGCTCATCACAAATATAAATACTTATTCAAAATAGGTTACTGATTTTCTTTTTACAGTGTGCGCAAAATGCATTATATATTTTATTTATTAAAACATTGAACTCTATTACATGATTATTCCATTTCATATATACGAGAATACCCCCCCCCCCACCATAAGAGTGATGGTGCACCCATAAAATGCTATGAAGCACCCCCCCCCCCTCGAAAAAGCAACATCATATACATTATAAATCAAAGTATCATATACATTATAAATCAAAGTATCATATACATTATAAATCAAAGTATCATATGAATTATAAGTCAAATACTTTAATATGGTGTAAAAATACAAAATTATTTTATTAAGTCTTTTTTTTTTTTTTGCTTTTGGTAAAATTGGGGCTCGTAAAACGAAAAAAATGAAGACACTTTTAAATACATACATGTATTTATTTGTTAAATAAATTAATACACATTTAACTAATTTAAAGCGTTTCGCTAATGCAAATATTTAAAGAGATATCGTCATTTAGATAATACTGAAGCACTATGTTCCTAATTACAAGAGATAGTTTTTTTTTTACTTCATACAATCTAGCTACACTGTTTACAAGAGAATGAAAACATGCAACCTTAAAGACGAACTATCAAACCTGACAATTTGCATATTATAACATTTAATTCATAATGCTTGATACATAAATGTTCAGCCAAATATTAACTGAGATTGACACATAAAAACAAAGTACACAATAACACTTATTTAAATTTTTTTATATGAACTAAATCTCTTTAAAGTAATAGAGTTGCAAAGCGACTTACCTATTCGTCGGTGGTGGTCTTTTGCAGGCTTTGGTCACCAAAAAGGTGATTTTTATGACAGAATAAAATTCTGCCAACAAAAATTACCCATTTGGTAGAAAGAAGAAAAGTATCCAAGAAAAAAAGTAAATTCCCTACACAAGTTATGCGACGCAATGAATTTACATGGCGTCCTCTCGGCAGTTTTTTGGTTTTTAATTTCAGTTTGTATTCATTCCGCGAGCATGCGTCGAGAATTTGCACTTCGTACTTAAAAATAAGTGACATAGCTTCAAATTCAATCTCATGACGATACATATGCAAGAAAATATAAGACTTTAAAATTATCTTCAGTGAATTCATGCGAGGAACAAAACTTCTACTAATCCCCTTGATGAGTGTTACTTCGCATACATGAGTCAGCACTTGTTTTCATTGCGTGCTTTCGGAAGTTTCAGTTTAGATTTGCTGCTGGACTATAAAATTGCCGTGTAATCTGCGCATGCGTCTACTCTTACTTTCTTGCTAAACGGGAAACGTTTCTGATTATAGCAGAAAACTGCGGAGGGCGTACGAATCTGTGTATTACGGAAAACTTTTTTGTATATTCAGAGAGTTTTCCGAGATTTTTTACAGTGTAGTGACATTATAAAACGCGTGTATGAAAATCCCATCGCTATTTTCCCTTCTCTCCCGATAGATTTATTTAAATGGAGTCGTCTTAAGTCGGCCGCTTGCCAGATTCCACGTCTCCTGTGGGTCAGACTGTACATTTATTCACCTTTAAGGGGTTACAGTACCTCAAAAATGATGAAACGATCAAAAATTTTTTTATTGCTTATTTCAAAACTAAAAACTATTCTGAACACAGGGGGAAAAGTTTCATTGCTTTAGTTCAAATATTTAAAAAGTTATGAGTGGTTTTAGGCCATGCTCCCTATGTGTTCTTATGCAAAAGAAAAACTTCAAATTGCTTTTTCTCGATGATGGTCTTTTTTGTGTTTCCATGTCATTAGAATTCCCTAAGGGTTTTTTTCTATTAAAGATACAGCTTTGAAGTAATACTTTTTGCAATTGGTATAACATATTTGACAAAACTGTGCATTGGACAAGCATTTTATAAATTACTCAAATGTTTAGAGCATGTTAAACCTTTGAAATCCAAATTAAAAAAAAAAAACTTTTTTACATAATTAATCACAGAAATCTTTTTAATAAACTCATAAGCAAATGAATGCACAGATTTTTAGAGATGGTTATAGTGATCGTTTAGCATAAAACTTTTTTAAAATTAGTGCAAAAATAAAAAAAGCCTTAGCGATTTTAAAAAATTGAAATTTTCTTCAAATTTTTGAATTTTTGAAAAAAGTAGGCAATATTTTTAAATTTTGAAAATAAATTATTGATTAAGAAATAAGTATGCATGTTATGGTTTCAAAGAAATATAAAATTTACTTAAATTTTAAAAAAAAGTTTGAAAGGTACTGTGACTCCTTAAACATAACTAATAATAAGTAAGTATTAATTAATTTATCTTCCAGAGTCTTGTGGAAAGAACCAAGTGTACAAATCATGCGGCAGTGCTTGTCCGCCGACTTGCGAGAACAAGGGAAAGTCGGTTCGCTGCACCAGACAATGCGTGGCCGGGTGCTTCTGTAAGAATGGTCTCGTGAAGGACAGCAATGGGAAATGTGTGAAAACTCTACGATTGTAAGAAAGGTAAATGGAATTCTAAGACGCTTGCCCCACAATGATGTAAACCAGGGATTTACGATGGATTTTATTAATTCATTGAAAATCTTGTTTAGTTCAAAAATATGACATTTTATTAATCGTTATAATTGCAGTGAACTATTCATACAATTTGTTTTATTCATTTATTTATTTTTTGCTTCACGTCATCTAGTGCCAATTTGATTTGCTGTCGAATGTCGTTTTTTTTCGCACTTGTATTGTGCGGCTCTGTTACATTGAAGCTTGCTCTTGACAGTGTTTACTTCGTTTTGGGGTAGTTTGGAAGGGCTGACTTGAGTTAGGTTACGTTTGTAGTTGTTTTAACCCCTTCAGACCTGGTGTCCGGTATACCGGACATACACTTTAAACAGCTGCTAATCATTTAATAATTGATTTAATTAGTTGATTTTTTTTTGTAGTTTTGACTCTTTACGTTCTACTTATTATAATCTGTGAAATAATTTTTCGTTTTGGGATTGACAACACTGACATATAAGGATTGAAAGACAGAGAGTGGCTCATTTTTCCAACCATGGATTTTCATCTGAAAAACGAGGTTTTTTTCCTGATTTTTTTAAAAATATATAATTAATCGTTTCAAACGCTTATATTATGTTTTATAATTGTTTGTAGAACATTTTATTAATGAAGTTTGTTCGGTATTTTATCGTTTTTGTACATGAAATATTGATTTCAAAAATACAAGTCCGGAATATTGGACGTGCCATAACTCTTTTAATTTTTCTCCTACAAACTCAAAGTTTTGTCTATAAGATACCCTTTACCATAGTACACTGTGTACCAAATATCAACATTTTTGGTCCAATATTTCATAATTCCGACTGAAGGGGTTAAGAAAGTATTCCAACTTGAATCTGCGCCAATAACACGTCCCTATTTTACTGAACTTCTCAAGTAACTGTTTCTCCCCTTGACAAGTGAACATTGTCAAGCTCAAGCTTCAACTTATTAGAGTCACACAAAACGGAATTTCTCAAATACTACACGTGTAATAAAACACTAAAATTGCGTTTGAATTTCTGCTTCAATAACATTATGTTTTTTCACTTATTCATTTTTTACAAAAAGTGATTTTTGTCACTTATTTTTTACTGTTTTTATTGACAGCCGGAAAGAAGCCTCCTGGTCATCACCCACCAACGCACCGCCCCCCACATTGCGACAGGCTCAAGTGTGGAAAGGGCTGTCACATCGACTACAGCACCAAACCATGCCCCATTTGCAAGTGTAAAGGTGGTACAGGTAGGTACCGATACAGAATCGAAATTGACATTTTTTCGGTCGGGCGGAAAAAACCCCCCGCCAAAAAATAATTTATTTATGATTTTCTGCCGAAGTAAGATTGTTTAGCTTTGTATGCTGCCCCATTTTAGAGTTTCAAAAGTCCCGATGCTAAAAAAGGGGTGTTGAACCAGGGGTCGATCCAGCGCCAAATTGGGGCCGCTTTGCGGCCTCTTCACAAAATTCCGCATGGCAAAACGGCCCCATTCACAAAATTCTGCGTCGCAGAAGCGGCCCCATTCACAAAATTCCCCATCGCAAAAGCGGCCCCATTCACAAAATTCCGCGTCGTAAAAGCAGCCCCTTCACAAAAATTTATAAAAAGGCAGCCTTTTCACAATATTTTTTAACCGCAAATGTGTACCTTCCACCTTCCCCCATCTTATCTTTTTGCTTGCTGCGTGAGATGTTTTTGCTTGAGAGCGTCAGAGGGGGGACGGGAGAGGGACACTTGTGATTGGTAGCTTGTTTTCAGGAAAATCTTAAATTTTACTTTGATTACGCAATATATATTTAGTATTAATTTGTGCTGAGTTTCAAAATCCAATTCTAAAATAACTTTAATAAAATTATTTTACATGCTGTTTTTATATTTTTATTTGTTTTGAAGATCTTGATTTCCTTACATCGGCCATGGTAAACGAATTTTTCGCATTTTTGATGTTTACTGTACCTTGTTAAGAGGCAAACAAATAAAATTTCTTAAATATTTATTAACATCATTAAATTGCAAAGTTTTAAACGAAATACCTACTCTGTAAGAACGTCAAAAGTCAAAAAAATAAACGACTGAATGCTGGTGCAGTATTATTTTGGGTTTTTATTACTTTTAAGTTTTTTAAACACATACATGGAATCTTTAATGAGTATTTCACTTCTGTGTTAAGAAATATGTGATATCTTTGAGTCTGTTCATATTGTATTTATTAGGAGTTATCATTACGTTCAGCAGCATGTGCAATTTTCATTGCTCTAAAAGTATTTGAGAGGAGCAAACAGGAAATCTGTTGTGAGACTTTCACCTTATGAAAGTGTGCCTTGCACATGTATATTTGTAAAAAGCAATAAATGTAATGTATGTGTCAAATTACGAATAAAATGTTAGGGGTCTTACTTCCCCCCTCCCCCAGCGCATTTCCTCTTGACATCTTTCAGGTATTCTTCAAGAACTTGCAATCACCCCTGAAACCTGTCTAAGGCTTTTCTATAACCATACGACAGCTAAAAATGCTTTAATATAATCTTTTCCAAAAAAAAAAAAAAAAATCACGAGAAGGTCTTTTTTTACAAAAATAAAGAAAATTCACAAAAATATTTTGCTTTTTCACAAAATGGGGACCCAAAAAATAAAACCTGGATCGACCCCTGTGAAAATATAACGTGTGTCTTCCTGGTATCGTAGCTCCTTAAGAGATGACTTGATTCTGAAAAATCTTCTTTTGCTTGAAAGGTGACTTGTTCAAGAGTAGTAGTTGTTATGATTAATTTTCAGTTAAATAAAAAAAATAATTTGAATTTTGACCTCTTGAATTCAAATTATGTTTTTCGCAATCACGAGTGTGTGTGTGTATGTAGGCGTGTGTGTTTATGTGTGGCGGGTATGTTTATGTGTGTAGGCATGTGTGTTTGTGTCTGTGTGCAGGCATGAGTGTGTGGGTAGTTGTGTGCGTATGTGTTTGTGTCTGTGTGCAGGTATGAGTGTGTGGGTAGTTGTGTGTATGAGTGTTTGTGTGTGGGGGAGGGAGAATGTGTATGTGTGTGTAGGCATATGTGTTTGTGTCTGTGTGCAGGCATGAGTGTGTGGGTAGTTGTGTGTGTATGTGTTTGTGTATTTGTGTATGTGTGTGTTGGTGTATGTGTATTTGTGTATGTGTGTGTAGGTGTATGCGTTTGTGTGTGTGTGTACGTGCGTGTATGTATGCGTGTAAGTGTAGGATATTGATTCAAACTGGAGACGGTTTTCGCTATAGGAGCAGCATCGTGAGGAGCCGGTCGACGGTGATGCTGCAGAGGGTGCTGGCGGGAAAAAAATGATAGCACATTAAAACAGTCAAATGAAAGCAATAAGCAATCGTGATTGCTCAATAATGATTAATTTAATATTAGCTCTTGTGACATTCACGCAATGCATCTAAAGGGTTCTGTATCTGAAGGTTCAATAACGAATTCCACAATTGATTCACATAGACAACATATTTGAGTTTTTATACGACTTTGAGTGTATCAAGATTTTAAGGATAGTTGATTAAAATTTCAGACGCTTTGCATGCATTTCTGACGGAGTAATTGCTTTTTAATCAAGGATGACTTGTGAGGAACAAGGCATTAATTTCGTTTGCACTGTAGGGTGATTCGTCCAAGGAGTTTTGGATATCTGCAAGTCATTTTGTTTAAGGGATAACTGAAGTCTGTGAGTAATTTTATCAGTGCCAGGAAAATGTAACTTAGCTATTATTGCAAGGCAAACGCTTTACAATGGGCCGTCGATGTAAATTACTTATAGTTACTTTTTTTTCCTTTTTTTCCTCCACTATGTATAATAAAAAAATTCTTGAACCTGTAAAGTATTATGGCGCAAACCGCATATTCATCCGACAATTTGTTGTTTTTTTAATTAAATTCAAAATGTGTCAGGGGCTCTTCAAACACTCTATATATTGTTAAGAGGTCGTGATACAACTTCAAACTTTCTTGAAATTACGACATTCTTGAGAAAACACAAGAGATTTATTTACAGCTATGTACAGGAAAGATCGTTAACAACTGCTAAATTAATCATCAGCAATTAAGCAAATATCACTCAACACCGTTAACTCAACGGTTACACACGTATTTACATCCAAATACGCAAAAAATACAGCTCAAAGGCTTAGCAAAACAGAGCTAATACATGCTCTCCAGCGAACCGCTGACACGATTCACAAGCAAAAACTCACTCGAGACTAACTTTTTATCATGCGGCAGGGCAGTTTATAGACATCGAAAGAGAGCTTCTCAGATATTCCAGAAAATCCTACTGGGCAATTCCACAGAAAAGGGGAAAAGGTGGCAGAATTTTAAAATAATCTTTTTCTCACAAATTTTGGTACCAATGGAAAGGTAATTATCTGAAGTGTATGGAAATAACAAAAATATGCAACAAAAGTAAAATTAATTAGAGTTCTGAGGCTTCAAATCAGGTTGTTATGATCATGTTCTTACGAGTAACTTTTTTATACGACTTAAGAATGGCTGTTTGATACTTACATTGTCTCATTTTTCAAATATTCTCTCTAAAATATGCTTCTCAGAACTCTCTAGAAGAGTTATATACAAAACAAATTGCACTTTAACTGCAAAACTTAATTTTTAGGGATTTTTTCATATAAGGCATTTTTGTAATTCTACGTCCGACACCAAATTGGCTGAAAGTTTATATTATGTAAAACTGAGTGGAGATTTTTACAAAATATTTTGTCTGCAAATAAAGATTTTATGTGCAATTAAAAATAACCATTTAAATTAAATTTCAAAAAACTAGTTATGCTTAAATAAATGGTCAGAAAAATTTCTACGTCCGACACCAATATTTTCCTAACTGAAACTAGGTTATTAAGTATACGAAAATTCCTGGTTAAATTAAATAATTCACACATACTATTCATGCCTAATTATGTATTTATATTTATATTTTACAAAACATAAATTTAAAGAACATATACACAATATTTTGACTGGGGAAAATATCTGAAGATAAGAAATGAGTCTCATATGTTTATCAATAGCGATTAAAGTAGTTATGTATAAAATTATGAATATTTAAGAAGCATTATGGTTCTCAGTTCAAAAATAACACTCCTCCCTTCCCCAGTTTTCACTTAAAAACTCTCAGGTATTTTTGGTGAACTCACAACAACCCCTGTTTGTGTCTAGAAATGCTCAGTTTCGTTTTCAACAATTTGTAACCAACATCCAAATTTCTTATTATTTGTTAATAAGTTGGATTTTTCTTCATTAAAATTCTACAAATCAATCTTTATTTCTTTTCACCCTAGAGATTGAGTTTTTTGTTGTTCACATAGAGATTGTAAAAAAAAAAAAAAAAAAAAAACTTGACAAAATGCATCTAATCTCTCTTGTTCTCGTTATAGTATTTTCCTTATTTTATGAGTGAAGACTTAAAATACAAATTTCCTGGAATGGTATACAGATATTGATACCTTAGAGGTGTCCATCTCCCCAAAAGCAATGAGATCCCCCCTGCCCCCCCCCCCCCCCAAATCCCTGAAGAACACTCAGAAGAATAATATTTTGTCAGAAAAACAAAGAAATGTCTTGAAAAACATTCCTTGTAAACAAGTTCTATGACATAACTTGGGCCATGACACCCCCCCCTCCCTACATTCTTTTTGCATAAAATTTTTAGTTTCAAATTATTTCAATTTTCACAAAATTATTTGATTTTTCACAAAAAATGGAGCCCTGGGGAAAATTCTGCACAGACTCCTTTTATGCATATTTTCCCCTTTTTTATGCTTTAAAATACCATAATATATAATTCCATAAACAAATTAAGAGTTAAACAGCTTTTTAAGATGTTTTTTTCATGTCGGATGTTGTCTGCTTTGCACATTCTACGTCCGACACCAACTATTCTACATCCGACACCAAGGGAAAAAAAAAATTGTGCTATTTATCCGTGAATTAATTTGGTGAAAAAGAAAAAATTATTCATATTTCAGCTTTACTTTTCAACATTCAAGTAGTCAAAAAATCTGAAAACAGTTCATTGAGCTGAAACTTAGGTTTTTTCAACGCACGTCAATTTTCAGTTCCCCTTTCATCTAAGTCCGACACCATGAGGTTTTTTATTTTTAATATTTATAGTTTGAATTTTTTTTCAGAAATTCTATAAGTTTTTATATTGTTCCTACATACATAAGTATTGAGAAAAAAAATTGGCTCAGTTCATCCGTTTTTACTCTGAAAAATATGAACCTTTATTGGTAAATTTCGTGCAAATTCTACGCCCGACACCGTGGAATTGCCCTACTCCGTTCTACAACTTTCTTATTTCTTTCCATTCACAAATTTTATTATTCAGAAATTAGGGGACCGTATACTACAGCCGAAAGTACGGGGGCTGTATATTCATTACAAGAAACTATTTACAGGTTACGTTACTACAATAATTTTAGATGAAAGATAATTTAATAAACGCCAAATTTAGCTAGATTACGACAAATTAATCACAAAAATAATTACTGTTTACAGAATTTGTAACAATATATTAATTTTATATTGAAAACAAACAGCAATCCATGCTTACTTTAATAAATCCTATTTTATCAAACAACTGATTTTAAATGTTTTAGAATGTTTGCTTATAATTATTGCTCTTTCTATTTCCAAAACATGTGCTGGGTTGATGATCCTGTCTAAAATACTCATTTCTTCTAGCTTATGAAATGATTTTTAAAAATGAGTTACTATCAAAGATCAGTGTTTCAGTAGTAATATGAAACTCAAAAATGCTTCATTATTTATAGCTTAACGTTCTTACGTAAGAGAAACTTAGAGGTTTGTTCCCCAATGCCTTAATACTTAAGTCATTCATAAGGTATGTCAAAGGATCGAAATGCTAAACTCCTAAAAGTAGTAACGATTATGCAAAATTTTAACAATTATGATACAGGACTTGAAATTATTATCGAATACCCAGTCTCCGTACACCTCACAGTTTTCCGCATATTGTTATACTTTTCAGTGATTTCTGCAAAACGTGTGTTCGTAGGTTCCTGTGGAAAAGACGAAATGTACCAGCAGTGTGGCTCAGCTTGCCCACCCACATGCAAGAGCCAAGGAAAACCTGCGAGGTGCACCAAGCAGTGCGTGGCTGGATGTTTCTGCAAGGGGAAGATGGTCCGAAACGAGCAGGGAAGGTGCGTCAATCCGAGAGACTGCAAAAAAGGTGAGAAGACCGCTAGACGAAGATATTATCAGATGTTTTATGCTGCTAAAGACCTAATCTTAGCTATAAATTACTTTATTAATGTCGAAACCTGTGCCAGCTGCTGCAGGATAAACACTGATGTCGGTGAAAGAATACATTTTGCGCACTTAGCTCGATAGTTACGGATTCGAGTGAGCTCTTTGTTCGCCAAGTATGTTGCTGAAATGGAGCTTGAGTTCGATTCTGTTTTTATTGGGAAATCATGTGTCGTATTCTATTTTTCTAACAGCTGAGGCCAGTGCATCCTATACAAAATCAAGTAAGATATTTTCCCTTTCATTTGATGTAGCTTCAGTCCGCGCTCTTTTTCTTTTCGCGTATCAGCTGTCCTTAGAAATTTTAACGCTCAGACCGATTCTCAGATAATACATACCGCAGTATAGTGTTTTCATTGAAAACGTAGAATCCGACGCATCCCAAAAGAGCGCTGACGCAGGTTTTCGTAGCTTAATAAGCAAACAATTTATGTTATCAATTTTAATGGACCTCTGTTGATATTTTGGCTCTGTTTACGAAGTCAATTGAACAGGCGGGTTGTCCTAGAACCCCTATAACTGGAGAGGCCGACGCATCCGCCATTTTGGAGCAAGCGTACAACAGGGAAAGCTACCTTTATTGGCAATCATTCGCCAAACAGGGAACGAAAGAGTCGGAGAGCGAAGGTGAACATTGGCGGAATTTTGGGAACGGTTGGCGTCGTTTCCAGGCTGCCAGTCACTTCGCGGGCCATTATTTATCCATTTCTTTTTTCTTTCTGCATCTGCTGGAAATCTGAAGAGCTGAAATACTTTTTTGGAGCTGTTAACAGCCGAACAACCACCCATTTGACTTAATTTGACACATGCTAAAGAAATGTAAACATCAGCAGCAACGCTTTGCTTCCGGTGCGATTTCAATCGGTGCCCTGTGTGTTACTTCCTTCTCTTAAGTGCTGCAAATCTTTCCTGTGCTGACCGACGAGAGGCCATGTAAGTCTAGTAAAAAACTAGGGGCCCGGGTAGACAACTTTTGTTAACTTTAATTTGTCTCTTTCATTGCAACCCAATAAGGAGGACAGGACAATAAATGTGAGTTGTCTTTTTTGACAACGTCATATAACATGACATAAGTCACTTTTCCTGTTTTAGGTAACAACTGTCCTGCTATTGATTGTGCTGAAGGCTGCTGGCTGGATGAAAGTGCGAAACCTTGTCCTCGCTGCGTATGCGACGACGATGGAGAAGGTAAGACTTGATTTTTTTCAAATACAACAAGTAGTCCTTTTACTACTACTGATATTGAGGGTTGGAAAGATAGTCAAGGTAATGTACTTTACTGCAGAAAAACTTATTTTTAAGAAAAGAGGTTTCCAACCTTTTTTTTTTCAGTAGGCAACCTGCCGAAATTTGCTATTTTTCGTGGAATCCCTATCTAGGGCTAGTTCAAAAAGTAGTAACGGTTTTTTAATATTTTGCATTAGAACATTTTCAAATAGAGGGAATAGCATAGTAAATTTTGTCTCAATGTATTCCAAAATATTCATTTGAAAAACTAAACCAAACAGAGGATTATTTTTCTTACAAAGAGAGAGAAAGAGAAAAAAGCACGATTCTTAAAAACTTTAAAATAAAATTACTTATTTTGATGAAGTTCAGGTTTCTGATGTTCGAGATCTAGAGTATAATTAAAAACTAAGTAGTCACTGATGGAATGATTCTTTGAGCACTCGATCGACAAAATGCGGCAATGTGACGTGTCGATCAACTCAGGTAAAACCAATGTTGGTTTTCGATGAGCCTCATAATCTAGTACACTCGCTGACAAAAGTGATACTGTAAAGAAATCTTGAAACTTTTGGTACAAAGCTCACATGAGCAGAAGCATCACTGTTGTAATTCTTCTATTCAAAACATTATAATATTTTATTTCCTTTTTTTGAACACACTAATAAACAATTTCCAATGTTTATTTATATTTTCTGTCATAGAATTGTAGTTATGGAATTTATATTTGTGTCCGGGCGTATAACACTATTACTGGAGCAAAGAGTTAAAATAATAAGAAACATTTAAAGATGTACCATTTTCATAACAAAAATCCTACCTTGTGTACATCCCTTTATTCTATTCTATTCTGTGTTCATTATTTAACCCCTACTATACCATTCTTCTGATGTAAAAATTATGTTGAACAATTGGACTAACGCATATATTTTTTAAAAACTTTTAATTAAATTCACGAAGAATTTTTAAATAGGATTTCCTCTCCATAAAAGAATTTTTGATATTTAAAAACTGATAAATGCGTTTCAGTTTAATTTTGACAGGGACAAAGTAATTCCTTGACAAAAGGTTCAAACTTTGCAATCAGAATCGTTCTTCTCTTTGATTTTATGCATTTGTCATTTGCAGGTGGACAAAACCCCCCTACAGGTCAACCTCCGGTGCAATGTTCACCACCCAAGTGCTCTAAGGGTTGCAAGATCGACTATTCCACAAAGCCATGTCCAAGTTGCAAATATCACAATTCACCAGGTATGTTTTTTTTTTTCTGAAAATTTACTACAGTTTACCGTAAAAGTTTATCTCATCAAAAAAACCCTGTTGTAAAAATTTCCCCGCCAAGAAAACCTTTAACTTTTCCGCACAAAAAAGAAGGCCTTCATTCTAAATCCAAAAACCCTCAGCCTTAAAAAGTTATTTCTAGTTTGCCCGCCAAGTATCTACCAAACTATCATCCTCCCTCTTCTCCTCTTTCATCACACCTACTCTTCCATTAGAACCTCCTTCTGCCTTCGACTCCTCTAAAATATGGATAGATCCTCTAAATTGTTTATCCTGTTTGGTGCGAAGCTTTTCAAAGTGAAGTGGTTGCTTGTGTGCAAAAAGCTTCCCGCCAAACAGGATAAACAATTTAAAGGATCTATCCATATTTCTGAGGAGTTGAAGGTGGGTGGAGGTTCTAATGGAAGAAGATGTGATGAAAGAGGAGAACAGGGAGGATGATAGTTTGGCAGATACTTGGCGGACAAACTAGATATCATAACTTTTTAAGGCTGAGGGTTTTTGGATTTAGGATGAAGGAATTCTTCTTTGTGCGGCAAAGTTAAAGGTTTTCGTGGCGGGGAAATTTTTACAACAGGGTTGTTTTTGATGAGATATCACATCTTTTTCGCATTGATATTATTAATGTGTCTGTATTTTTAGAATTGAGAGCTTCAAGTCAGAAAATGTTCAATTGAAACAACGCTGTTTTGTGTTTTTAAGGAACAATAATGGCAAGCCTAATTTTACGTCAAGTTATTTTCTGACCATTTGAATTCTATGTTCGTTTTCGAGAATTGGGCCGTTTAAATTTTATTGCAATCCTCTCTGTTGCAAAGAAAACTTCTTGGATAATAAAATCTATATTTAAAATTATATTGCTTTCGAGTATTTTACAACTTCGCAAGAAATTCTATTAGTTTCTTTATTTGACGGATTGTTCAACATTTTCATGAAGGTTTTTTTTAAATGTTTTACAACTTGCGGGCTATCTTAATCTAACTTTTCCCTTTTTATTTAATGACTTTTTTTTCTTAAACCTTATATTATTTTACGTTTTATGGGATAATTTTAATTGTTTGGAGATTTATCTTTCTTTTGATAGAAGTCTTTGTTAAAGAGACGAAAAAAAAAAAACCTAAGCCATTAAATATTTTAAATTTGAATGTGTCAGAAGATCTATACAACTGTACTCCACGTCAAATGGCGGATATCCCAAATTTGTCACAGCGACTGCGCAAGATGCACGCAGACTTAGTTCATTAAAAGTCCTGATTGAATTAATTGCAGAAATTTTGTCTGTTAACAAATTACTGCAAAACACGGATATCGACACACGTATTTCATATTTTCAATTCATAATGTGTTATGTTTGTGAAAAATGCATTAATTTAGAAAATAAGCAAACCAATGAAAAAAGGGCTATTTTTCGCTTTCAATTATAAAGTTAGATGTATCATTTTCATACGCGTCTAGTTTCATATAATATGTCACGCAAAATATTCTAATAGTTTAACCCCAGTTTCGCGCCGAGATTCAAAATTTTTCCCCTCCTTAAATATATCAAAACTGAAAAACAGGGGGAAGGAAATTTCGTATCGGCAAAACTTAAAGGGGCAGCATTCTAATCCCATTCATTAATTTGTTTCTCTGCTTAAATATAAACAAACAACATGGAATCTTAAAACAGAAAGCCCAATGAGTTTTGCGCGCATGCGCAGTCGCTGTGGCAAATTTGTGATATCCGCGATCTAACGTCTAGTTGCAACTTTTGGATCTGTTTTAGTCTTGATTGAATTTCATTTCCTAAGACAACTTTTGAATAACTATTAGATCTGTTCTAACCTTGCAATTGCAGTCAGAGATTAACAAACCCTATGAGCTGAGAGTAAGTAAATAAAAATTTAGGTGAAATTAGTGATTTTCAAACTTTCATTGCTCCGGCCCATGATGTCCCTGAGGGTTGAATTTTCGTATGTGTACTCAATGGCCCCAGAAGAATATGTATACCAAAAATCATTACCATAGCCCCCCGGGGGGGCTGTGACAGGAGCCCCGGGAAGGTACAATATGGGGGTAAAAACGAGGGGAAGGGGGAGGGGGGGGGGGTGTCAAATGGCACGAAAGATACATCAGTAGGGCACAAGGAATGTGTGTGCGAAATTTCAGCTTGATTTCTTTTTTCGTCTAGGCTGTAGCCCTGTCAAAGAAAGCGAAAACTTTTTTGAATAGCGATTTTCTAACTTAAATTCCTCCTCCCCCTGATGGTCCAGGGGATCGTGTTTTGGTTTACGTCGTCAGGGGTCACTAGAGATGGAGTATACCAAAACTCAACTCCGGGGGTTTTCATGTAGCTGAGATACAGAGGGGTGACAAACCCACAGAAAACCCCAACTTGTTCTGTCGTGCAAATTGTAACTTAGCCGCGTTTATTTTCTTTCGTCTTTCTTGGCGGCGGATTTGCTTTCGTTGGCTGCTGACGTTTGGTTTTCTTGGCGGCCGGGACGCTCCCGCGTCCCATGATGTGAATCTAGGATCCACCGTGGGTGTAATGGGGATGGATCAGAACAAATCTTCCCTTTCGGCGTAATACTGCTGAAGAAATGCGCAATCAGTTTGTATCTACAGGACTAGTTTTATTAATCATGTACTTTTCTCCGCACACACCCCACCACTTAGCTGTAAGCCTTAGGTTCCACCGTCCGGGAGGTCCGCGTAGCGGGCCCCCGCACGGCTGGAGGCGACGGTCGATAGTTGTCTGGTTGCTACGGACGGTCTTGGTGCTTATTGCGCCGGGGAAGGTCCCCGTGCTGGGCGTCAGTCCAGCTGGGAGTTTACCCCCAATGCGTGAATCTTGCTCGCCATGAGATACGGGATACCTCCCCATACCTCTTTGTATTAATCATGTATTGAGTCTCTTCATGTTGAAGAAACTGCGATCTCTTTAAAGATAAGCTTTTGAAGTCCTCCGGATTGCCTGCAGATTTAACAGCGAACGTCTGGAAAGTTTAATAAAGATTAATAAGGAATACCGTTTTAACGATTCATTTCTCATTTTAACTTTCAATTTTACGATTTAATTAGTGAATAGCTAATTCAAATTTACATTTCGAAACACATTTTTAAGTGATTTGATAAAATATTTCCAATTATACGCTGTATTTCAAACAATCATTACAAATGTTCCTCCAGACTGTTAACAAAAGGGAAAAAACAAACTAGAAACAAAATTTATTTGTAGAGTCAGTCAATAAAAGGGAAATATTTTGAGATGGGATAATGTATATGCATATCGAAAATCGTGGAAAAGGGCGAACTTTTTCTCCCATTGCAAAACAAAAATTTGGAAAGAACGAACAATATAGCACCTACGTGAACCATTGCAACAGATATGACATCATGGACAAGAAAGCTGAAGGTAAGGTTCCAGATAAAGTGCATTTTGTGCAAGTCTTGATTTGCTTATCACGTGTATTTCCCTCCCCATTTCCTACAAATTCCATTTTTTTGGTTCTTCACACCAAATGACATCAATGTTGAGCCACAATTTACTGTTTCAAGGTAAAGATGTAAAAGACTACATGTAAACAAAATGAAATGCGGCATTTGTAGTAACCATTTGTCGAAAGTGGCCATAGTGACAAACTTTCTGACAACCTGTTTATTTAATTTCGGTCTATCTTCTCAGTGAACAGTGTATAGATGTCTTTTACTTTCCGTTGACCTGCCTTTCTTCGTGCCCTGGCCTTCAACGAGCCATTTCCAGACGCGCATTCCATTTTCAAAGAATTCTGGTTTTCCTGCCCTCCTTTAAAAGTTTGGCAGATATTTCCTTAGCAGCCTGTACACTAGGGTGGAACGAAAATGACCTTAATTTTTTTGAGCAATCACGATTGCTTATTGCTTTCATTTGACTGTTTTTGTCCTACACACACGCGCATACATACACAACTACACACACACACACACACACAAACACATACACACATACACCTATACACACATACACCTACACACATACACCTACACACACAAACACATACACACACAAACACATACACACACAAACACACACGCATACATACACACAACTACCCACACATTCCTGCCTGCACACAGACACAAACACATATGCCTACACACACATACACATACCCCCCACACACATACACATACCCCCCCCCCACACTTATGCCAGCACACAGACACAAACACACATACCCCGTACACACAAACACCCCCCCCCACACACACAAACACACATGCCTACATACACATACTCGTGATTGCGAAAAACATAATTTGAATTCAAGATGTCAAAATTCAAATTAATTTTTTTTTTCAATTTTTTTGGTTTGCCGTAGGGGGAAAAGTTGTCATTTAAGTTTAAAAATAAGCAGAAGAAATTTCATTGCTTTACTACAACATCTTTAGGTGCCGCAACGAGCTTAAAGTTTGATAATAACCGAAATTTCCATTTAACAATGAAATTCCTTTTTATGCTTTCCTACTGTATATAACGGCACAAAATATGACAGTAAATACATTTTTAAGCATTATACTAGGAAAACAAATACTAATTACAAAATACATTTTTTTTAAAAATCATAATCTTTACTAATAATAAAGCTGAAAGTCTGTCTGGAGATCTAGATCTCTGTCTGGATCTCTGTGACGCGCATAGCGCCTAGACTTTTCGACCGATTTTCATGAAATTTGGCACAAAGTTAGTTTGTAGCATGGGGGATGTACACCTCGAAGCGATTTTTCGAAAATTAGATTTTGTTCTTTTTCTATTCCAATTTTAATCACATTTACCCGAGCAAAATTATAAGATGGGCGAGTAAATTGCCAAGTTGTCATAACGTGGAACCGTAACATGGGCAAGCCGATTGGCGAGAAATTCTTCTTACATTATTTGTAAATATACAAGCAAACCAAATGACCTTTTATTTTTTCTACAACGGGCAAAGCCGTGCGGGTATCACTAGTATACTATAAAAGACATTAACAATTCCATTTTTACCATTTAAAGTGTTCTTAATGATTGTAAATAAATGGTTAAACCTGTATGATGCTTGTGTCTACTTCTTTGACACATTAAAGTGTTTTTTTTTTGTACCAAATAACTCTTTCTTCCAAATAACTCTTGAGTCAATTTTTCGTCTCCTGCGACTGAACCATACTTTTTAAGAGCCGCTTAGGGGTTACAAGTTTCACTTTGAGGGATTCACTAGAGAAATGTTTTACCAAGGGGGGCTCGGTTATTTCATTTTCACCCCACGAGATCAAATCGTTGTAATCTTTGGCAGCAAAAATTATTTGTTGAACTTTAAACTTCTTAACCCCGCCTCTACTTTGTGTTCTTGCATTCAACACACGTCGTAATCAAAGTTCTCCTACATTTCTACGCTCTTTGCATAACATAGCCAAATGGAGATTATTCTGTTGCATCAAAATACCCATTTCTTTATATAACCCGGTCTATAATGTTCTTAAAATTATGAGAGAGATATCGTGAATGTAAGATAAGTTTAAATAAATGTTTAGAGCCGTAAGTACGAGAAGGTTTTAACTTGATCTTAAACCACACAGGAGCATACGCTTTGCCCACTTGATCCGTACAAGAAATGGATCCTTTCTTGAAAATGTATGAATGAATAATGATTACTATTAATATATTTCAGTGTTATTATTTGTTTCAAACCATTTTAGCGAAATGCCACGCCCATATAAAGAAAACTATACTTTACTACACTTTAACAATGTACTGAGTCAGAGTCTTGAGATTTTCAGTCGGATTTTTAGTTGCCACGTACAATGGAAACATACGGTTTGCAAATGTATGTCATCTGGAGTGGGGAAGTTTTCCCAGGTTCCTTGAAGGTAAATCTAGTGAGCAAGTCCCACTTGATATAGTGACACACATATCCAATACATATTTGTGATCGGTACTTATGTCCTGTATGTTCTCAAAAAGAACGTTATTTTCAATAGGTAAGGAAGTAACCACAGGAAGATTATAGAACAGGTTTCCAGCTGTTGACCTATTTTTCTTTAAATTCGTTTAATTCTTTTGTTTTACCATCTAAGAATCCGTTAGGTTTCTATTCTGTTGTCTCAAAGATGCTCTTGACCAAATGTAATCTATTCTGGAAACTAAAAAGTCATATATTTCACTTACAGAAAGATCTTTTCCAGCCGCACTTTTTAGGCCGTGTCTAATAAAACAGCAACATTTCATTACATCTTCGTAAGTAGGTAGTAAAACTTCATTGAAATCGCTAAAGATTCCAAAAATGGGACATTCTGACGTTTATCTCGTCTGCACTTGTTTAGACTGAGCCATTGCAACTCACGACAATGAAGTATCTTACCAACTAACGAAATTTTACGTTACTCACTAACTCAACTCGACAAAGAAATTGACACCTGATCTGAGCTTGGCCCCACTTACACAAATCACTGCTGACCAACCCCGCCCCATTTACACATCTGCTGCTGCAATGACTCAAGCTCCCAGATGCCAGTGCATTCGGCAAAAAGTACGTTTTTGCGAAACCTACTTCGCTCTTGCGGCACCTCAAGACATAATCCGAACAACAGAAAAAAAAGTTATTTTGCGACCTGTTGAGCATAAACATTGCTTTTCGACAGCATTTGAAGCATAAAGATAGATTTGAAATTAAAAAAAAAAAATTTTAATGTCGCAAAAATTGCAATTTTGCTAAACTTTATGCTCTTTGCGGCACCTCAAGACGTGCTTCAATATTTTTCATATTTTTTTTACATCTTGTTTGCATGAAAAGGCCCGCACTACGGCAAATTGAAAATCAAAAACTTTTTTTTTTCGTTCCACCCTACTGTACACCCATATTCATTTCTCCAATACTTTCTTTAGGTTCCTGTGGAAAGGATGAAGTGTTCCAGCAATGCGGCTCAGCTTGCCCACCCACATGCAAGAACCAAGGAAAACCCGCGAGGTGCACCATGCAGTGCGTGGCTGGATGTTTCTGCAAGGGGAAGATGGTCCGAAACGAGCAGGGAAGGTGCGTCAATCCGAGAGACTGCAAAAAAGGTGAGAAGACCGCTAGACGAAGATAGTATCAGATGTTTTATTCTTCTAAAGACCTAATCTTAGCTATCACATACTTTAATGTTGTTACCTGTGCCAGCTGCTGCAGGATAAACACTGGTGTTGGTGAAAGAATACATTTCGCACACTTAGCTCGACAGTTACGGGTTCGAGTGAGCAGAACATCGCGCTTTGTTCGCCGAGTATGTTGCTGAAATGGAGCTTGAATTCGATTCTGTTTTTATTGGGAAATCATGTGCTTTATTGTATTGTTCTAACAGCGGAGGCCAGTGCATCCCGTACAAAATCAAGTAAGATATTTTCCCTTTCATTTGATGTAGCTTCTGTCAGCGCTTTTCTTATTTCACCTATCAGCTGTCTTAAGAATTTTTGTTTTTAATTTCCAATGCGTAACAAAGACGGCTGCCACAGTTTTCGTAGTTTAATAAGTAAGCAATTTATGTTATCAATGTTAATGGACCTTTCATGAAATTTTGGATTTGTTTACAAAGGCAAATGAGTAGACAATCCCGACAATTTCGCTACAATCCATTCTTCTCTACATAGCAGCAGAGCGGGTAGAGCTAGCGTTTGGGGCCTCCGGTGGCTAGGTTCTGTTTGTTAGGCCGGAGGTCTTCTGTTCGATTCCAATCGATGCCCTGGGTGTTATTTTCTCCGATGTTGTACATCTTTTATGTCTTTCTCCGGAGACAAAGGTGCTTTCTCGCGGTCGACGTATGTGAAGCTGATTAGTTTCTGTACAAATACAAGTAAAATAAAATTTGCCCGCCTTTCGTCTGTGTACACATGCTCATTAAGTCATTCGACAGACTTTTACCATTGTCATCCTAGCATCTACTTTTGAGCGGCTTTTACTTTACATGCTTATTTCTTATCAATAACTTGTTAATTGAAATCTGCGACAGTTGATTGAGGCTGGTTCAGTGACTACAGGAGATTACAGGGTTAAAAATTTTCCGGAAAATTTACGGTAATTGTTACTGGCATCCATGTTACTAGTAACTATTACCGTAAAAATCAAATGTTACTGTAAAATTTTACGGTTTCCGCGGTAGGCCACAGCAACCAATTAGATCTGGGATCGCTTATTTCTCCGGTATAAATTACCGTAAAAATCAGCG